>NC_090181.1:12927851-13182851 GCF_024679245.1 Pseudorasbora parva
GAGAGCTGCACATAGCCCATTGTTAAGCAGCTGTTCTGGAGAGTATTCAAAGAGCTTTTATTATCATGAGATACATGACGGTGTGCATGTGTGTATGCCTGTTTTTGAGGACAGTGGCTTTATAGCATCTCATTCATCTTGTTGTTGTTTTTTTCAACAATGTGTAGCTGTGCCACAAAACACTTTGGTCTTTAAACCAGTCAGGTTGCTGAATGGATTCTTGCTGTCATATATAATGCTGTGGCTCTGGCAAAGTAGTCATGAAATGTTTCTTGACTAAAGTGGACCGATGGAGCCTCAGTTTTGCTTTTTCATTTAATAGCATTATTGAGATATGGATTCTCATGCTGTCAAACATGGAAATAAGAAGGAGAGTTAACAAAGAAACATGTTAATTGCTTTTCATATTAAAGTAAACACTGCATATTGCAGTAATTGAAATATGTAGTTTGTCTCAGTGTCAAGGCAGTTTGCTGAGAGGTTACATCATGTTCATGGGTGTTCAAGCAGGATTGGAAAACACTTTTTTTGGCCATGCAGTGTTGTTTTAGTCTGTAAATTCAGCCACTGAAGAAGCCAACCTTAAAGTATACCTTTACAACAAGGTATACTTAAGTCATTTTTGTTGAATCTTAAAACATTAGCATGTATTTTACAGACTAAAGCCCTAGTCAGATGGTAATTGTTTCTCGTGGGGTTGTATTTTCATCATTTACAGGGGCTAGTCTTTGATTTTATTGTCGTCCAAATCCAGAATGTCAGTGTTTTTCTCCCACTAAAAATCCCCAGCCGAATTACCTGTTTTTTGACAAACGCCAAGGTCGTGTGGTGATTTAATTGCTGTTCGAATCCACATCTCTGAGTTTTCAAGAAAAGATTGCTTTAAAATTAAGTTTATATCCTTTTTGACCACTGCGGAGCACCATATCGTTGAGTTTCCCTGTAATTTGGATGCATTTTAAAGATCTAGCCTACACTTTTATTACTGAAATGCTGGAAAGTATTTTCAATAATAAGCTTTCATCACCGCTCAAAAGAAGAAAGAAAGAAAAAAAACAAGTAAACATTTGAAATGAGGCGTTATTACGGCAGTAATTGATGTTATATAGGTTACATTTGCAGCATTGTATTAACTTCCGCTCATTTCTACATTTTTTTAAATCACCTATTTTTTTAAACAGGAGATTTAAACAAATAATTTCCTATTATTTTTTTTCCCAAGTATATGGAATTTTTACAGCAGACAAACAATCATTCGTCTGACCACATGAGGAGCATTCCCAGGTACGCAGGATCACAAAACTGGCTCCTTCACCGGGAATAAATCACCATCCGAATGCACAACTTTTATCACTAAGGTGGCATGCTTATGTATTTTTACGGACATCCACATGAGAAACAATTACCGTCCGAAAAGGGTTTATGTGTCTGATTTATCAAAGCGTTTAGCACCCCTTGGTCACTGATGTGATGCTTGTGTTAGTCTATACAAAATGCAATATCATGCAATGCCTTTAATACACCTCTTCTATGATGAGTATGTTTTTAATTTCTAAAATAAAATTGTAGGTTTCACCAGGACAACACACACACACACACACACACACACACACACACACACACACACACACACACACACACACACACACACACACACACACACTTTGTTGTTCTTAATAGTAACACTTTATTTTGATGGTCCATTTTTGACATTCTATTGACTATAAGTAACTTTGTACCTACATGTCTCATGAGAGTATAAGTAGACTGTCTGCTTAATATCTGCTAACTCTTTATTGTGATGGTCCCAAACAGACTATAAGTCTACTAATACTCATAGGTGCAACGTATAGACAACAGAATGTCTAAAGGGGACTATCAAAATGGTGTTAAATTATTCAATTTGTTTGGGAATTTATCCTTAGATCATTTCATTTTATATAATGTCTACTGTACTGTAATTGCTTTATCGCCAACCACATTGAAAATGAAAATAAATGGTTTTATTGAGGATCAAAAGGCAATATATATATATATATATATATATATATATATATATATATATATATATATATATATATATAAATAAATGCTGTTCTTTTAAACTTGGGAATCTTGGGGAAAAAATATTGACACAAATATTAGGCAGCAACTGTTTTTAACATTGAAGATAATAAGAAATGTTTCTTGAGCACCAAATCAGCATATCAGAATGATTTCTGAAGGATCATGTAGATTTTGAAGGATAATTTTAAAAGATTTTTCCTTGAAACAATTATGTAACTGATTAATAAAACATGCTTGAGGCACATGCAACAATTTATAAATATAAACAGCTTTGATAATCTTAATTAGGGGGCCTTTACATGTTTAAACAAACTGAAATGAGTGCCAACTTCAATATAAAAAATTCTCTCTTTAACTGCTTAAGACTTTAATTGTTCTTTAATCTCACATAAAACAACTGGAAGCAGTGCTGTGTTTGCAGAAGCACACAAAAGCTTGGCTTATGTATTGTTTGATGATTGTTGCATCTCATGCTGTGTGAGGGAGTCCAGTTCACCTTATCATAGGCAAAATATCGAAATTATAAAGTCAATTTAGAGGTGTACCACCCGCTAAGCCTGTCATGCTATTTTAATGATCTGCTGTAGCACCTCAAAGCCCAACAGAACTTGTGCTGTCTCCAGCCGAGTGCACTTTGCCAAGGGTTAGTTAGTGGGCATGTCGGCACTAAGGAAGAGAGCTGTAAAATACTCACTAATAAAGTGTGAACATACAGCTATTAAGGTGACAATGAGAATCTTAGCAGTCCTAAAAGAGAGCTGTAATTAGATACAGTGTGCAGTCTCATTTTATAGTGTCGCTCATCCAGATGATTCTCCACAGGATTAAGCACATGGAAATGTACAGTATGAGAGTGAGAACTTAATGTTGATCTTTGAATTGAGACCTATACATATTTATCATTTCAATTAGGGCCTGATTTTTTTTATTTATTTTTTACTGATGCTCTTATTCTAGTAAAAGTGAGTCTCTCTCATCATTTACTCACCTTCATGTCGTTCCCAAAAGAAGAAAGAAAGTCATACAGAGGTTTGGAATGACATGAGTAACTCACAGAATTTTCATTTTTGGTTGAATTGTCTGATACTTGCTTTTACAGACCTTAATAGGTTGTGATATAACATGAACCTTCTATAACCATGAGCCATTTTTTTGGCAGAACACCTAGATGGTTGTTTCCTTTGTCTCTGTATGTGTGTGTGTGTGTGTGTGTGTGTGTGTGTGTAGGGTGTATAAATAGAGGAGCAGTGCTCCAATAGTATTGATCAGTGGTTGTTCCAGCACAGCCAGCAGCTACTAACCTGCAGACTACACATGGCTTGGGCAGACCGATTGACTGATGGTGGTTATGGTGCATGCTGTCTAGGCTCATTGACTGGCTCCCTGAAATCTATTATGTTTGCTGTTTTGGTAGGTGTACAAAGCCATGTATTTTATTTGATAAAACTACAGTGACACACAATCCTTCAGAAATCTGTTGTTTTGGTGCTTAAGAAACTTTTATTTTTATTATCAGTGTTGAAACAGTGCTACTTAATATATTTGTGGAAACCCTGATACATTTTTCAGAATTCTTCAATGCAAAAAATAAACAGATACATGGATGGAGCAGGTGAGTATAGACAACAAAAAATGAGCAATGCAAGAATAGTGGATCAGTTCTTAGGTTTGCAGGTGAGGATCCAACTGGTAAGTATATCCACACATGCATCATTTAACTTTCTGTTAGAGTGAATGAATAACAAACAATGTATTGGTCTTACAGGGATTGCAAGAATGCTATGAGGTGGAGAACAGATGAGGGAACTAGGAGACAGGATCTTGGAGAAATCTTAAGCCCTCTTCGGACTGGACTAATTTTCCAAAATTGGTTTGAGTAACAAATCTCATCACCCCCCGGTGTCTGTGATTTCCGTGTTTATTACAGAGATGGGAGTGTGTGTTTTCTTTGTGGGCATTACAGAAGGTCATCTTCTGTGTTTGCGTGCATCCGGTATGTGTTTTTTTTTTATGAATTACCTATTGATATAATTTTTATTTATTATTAAAACCCCAATAAGTAAACTTCATATTAGTTTATAGAAGTGGCTGTTTATAATAAACCCACATAAGCGAGCAGAGACATTAAGCATCTAACCTGACACATACGAAGCATGCAGAGGATTGGTGCACAAAGGTAGCTCAGGTAGGTCAAAAACACATGATGAGATGCGTTAATATATTAGAATATCAGCAAATCACAGGCAGTCGCAATCGGAGGGGACTATATTTTTCAGAGGATGGTTGAGTATGTAAAAAACAGTAGGTAATTTCCCCTGGAATTTGTCCTGAGGTTGTGAGAAAAACAGACATGGCAGATTTAGACAGAGTTAAAAATCGCAAAGTACGTAATGTCCCCCTGGAAAACTAGCCCCGTCCAAATGGAGCTTTAGAGGAAAAATATCTTGGGTAAATTGACAGGTAAGTTGTCCAAGTAATAGCAGGAAGGGCCAGGGCGAAACCCCAAGAAGATGGTTCAGGAAGCAGGACGAAGCTGAAGATTCCCAGAAGACCACCACATCCAAGCAGACGATTCAGCAAGACAGGTTAGACCCCCCTGATCAGGTGGCCAGTTGGACGGAGCACGTAGACAGGACCAGGCAGAAGACTTCTCTTGTTTTATATAACCTGGGTCAAATGAGAATATGATGAATTTCGGCTAAACTGCTAACGTCTAAAGTGCCAGCTGGGTTTCTGAAGTGGCAACCATGACAGACCTGGTCAAATACAAACAGAGAACTCGAGAATGGCCACCATTGGTGAGATAAGTAAGCTATGATCAACCTCCATGGCCGTGACTCTGGAGTGTACTCTGGAGCGGGCTCATGGGCTGGTGCAGACTGGACAGGGTAAAACTACAGAATCGACTTCATTGGCCCATATGAGGGGATTTGGTATGGTCTCACTGGTCATGACACGAGCTGTCAAATGTAGATAAACAAAGCTAAAAAGATAACCATAAAAGATGGACTCTTGAGCACGCATGAGCAGTCATGACTTGGGGAGGAGTTATGAGACGTGGTGTTTCGATGGCGACGACAGCTGGCACATTGAGGACTCCGGTTGTTGTGACTGAGGAGCAATGGTGTCTTCCAACCACTTCACCTATTGTCGATGAGGATCCACCCAGCCACAACACATAAATGTATCGCTTCGGGGAACAAATGGTAGCTGCCACATATTTGTTGAAAAAGACTTTAGGGTAGTCATTCTAGGACACCAGATGGAGAACTCAAGGAACTCCTCCACATAATCCTTTAGTTGGTGGCCTATCTTGGAAAAGAGCAAGGAGCAGGTCAGTAGGGTGAACTGAATACAACGAGACTTGGTTGAATATGAATGAATATCACAATGCTTTATTGAACAGTGTCCAAAGCTGGTGAGTATAGACAACAAACAAAGCTATGCAAGTATAATGCTTCAGTGCTTAGGATTGCAGGTGAAGAGAGAGTAGGTGACTTCAACTGGTAAGTATATTTAGACACACGTCTTTTAGTTGCCATTAGAGTAAATTAATAACAAACTATGTCTTTGTCTTACAGAGATTGCCGAGACGCTCTAGGTGAAGAACAGACAAAGGAACTAGGAGACAGGATCTTGGAAAAATCTTAGAGGGTAAATATCTCAGGCAAGTAGTAAACCAGACAATGAGTATGACTAAAGGCGGGCATATACTGTTGAAGTTTGGACATTCAGGAGCTTGTGCGTCATTGCACACACCATTTGTGTGCGTGCTAGTCAGTGTATGGCTCGGCTTGTAATTCCGCTCACACAACGCAAGCAGCGACCACATGAGCATCAACGATTTCCACATGGAACAAAATAGCCTGCAATCTCATACGACAGTAAAACAAAAACAAAAAAAACACCATAGCTGTCTCATTGCGTTAAATTTCGAAGGCTGCGTCCTCCGGCGGACACATCCTGTGTAGGATGCAGTACATGGAGTGTCCTCAATCAGGAATTAAACGAGACGTCCTTCGCAGGACACAGAGGCAGGAAGTATCACGTTGCTATGCCAACACGTTCAACCTCGTTGCGTTTTAATGCCAGTTATATGAATGAAAAGTATTTATAACTTGAAAATGACTATGAAATGTTTCTTGTCTTGACAGCAAAATACGGTTCTAAACGTTTTAAAAAAAAGCACTAACCAGTTGTAATCCTGTTTACCACAACTAGCTGTTGGAGGTAAAAGAGCTTAAAAAACAAAAACAAGCTTAAACTACTTACATTTAAACACCACACATAAGCTTACATGTATATCTGGCGGTGGTGCCATTTTATATATAAAATAATGACGGTTGTTAACGGCCACGCAAGGAATTGTGGGTTATCTCCACCCATGAAGGATACACCTCATGCACACTCCAAATTCCTGTAAAAGAAGGACGCATTCAAAGGTCGCATTTTAGGCATGTGCTTAAATACTGTGGTGATGAGTGTGTGAGTGTGTCAGGTTCAGCAGATGATGGCTAGATGCAGGTGATGAGCAGGAGGAATGCTGGGAATTGTAGTTTTGAGTGTAAGAGATGGAGGACTGGTGCACTCGTATTTTTAAAAATATAAAAACAAATTGTTTTGTTTTCTGTAGAAGAAAGTCACACGGGAATGATATAATGAGGATGATTAAATAATGTGGTGATGTGAGGAAGTATAATTTTATATATCATATATATATATATATATATATATATATATATATATATATATATATATATATATATATATATATATATAAGATATAAGAGCTAACTGTGTCATAACATAAAGCATTTATAGATTAAAAACGAAGAAAAAAGAAAATACACATATCCCTTAAACAAGACAATTGTGTGCACAGTCCTCGATTGCTGATTCAGTTAGAGTCTTCTTAAATATTAAATATAGGTTTTCAGCCACAGCTTAAAGACATGTTTTGGAAAGCATAATATTGCAAATTATATTTCTCAGTACAAAGCGTTCTCCCTTTTGGCATGTGCATACAGTTTCTCACAACAAACTCCACTGCCAAAGTTACAACAGTGTTAAGTTCATTACACTTTACCCAACCACTCTGAATTTACTTATGGTGAAACTAATGAAATAAATCAAGATGAAACTCTGAGAACTCTATTAGAAATGCCAGAAATTATTGTGACAAGTTGAATGGATGAAAACACTAACAATGAAAAAAGGTTTATAGTTTAAAGATAAGAAAAGAAAAGAAACTCAAACTGCATAGTATTGCATCTGCTTGACATTTAGATATGCATGCCAAATATGAGAGCATGTCAGCCAAAAGTAATGAATCCTTTCTCCTTGAGGTGCACCATTTGACTCACTCATGCTTTAAATGCACAACATGCCTTGTAATATTTAAGGAAACAAACCGCCCTGTTCTACTGACTTTGGCACAGTGCGAACAGCTATTTCTCTTCTGCTCATAGCCTCTTGCTGATTTATCATCCTCAAAACTGATTACAAGAAGGTCTGTGCGTCACGGGTGTCTGTTCTACTGGCATGGATTTGTAGCCCAATATAGTTAGACATCACCGTATATGTGCTGCTGTGGTCGTTGTCATCTTCGTTGCTGATAACCAAAATCTTTAGCCAGCAATATTCACTGCCATTTTGGTTTGGTTTGAAGTGAAGTGTCACATAAACCAGCCTGATTTTGCATCATATTGATATTTTGTGTTGTGTTGTCTGCCATGATGGAACATTTTGTGTGTTTTAATTATAAACACACTGGTTTGTAGCGAAAATAGTTTTATTGTTTTGTGCACTTTTGCCAGTGAATCGAAAGTTTCACACATTTACTGAAAATAGCTTACTTCCACGTTGCAAAATATGGTGGGTATGCGGAAAATATGTCCAAATTCATAGTATCTATAAAACCAGTAGGCAAAACATACTTAGATGGGCTACTACTTATGCTGAGATTTTGAAGTGTCTGTCCCATTAGGCCACGGGAGAGGAGTTGTGAATGGCATTCAAAGCAGCGCTGTGTCACATTGGTGGATGAATACACAGATTTTCATACTATATCCACATTATTCCAGACGAGCCTACTGTGTTTTGAATTAGGGGTGGCACTTCCGGTTCGGAACTTCCATTCCAAAAGACTGAAACGAATCATTTCAAATCATGAGCCTGGTTGCTTTACAAATAAAGCGTATCCGTCAATTTGACTCAATGAGCTGTACATTTTCCTTCATGTTTTATTTTGAGACATCGTGAGAATAAATAAACACTTGCTTTTTTATTGTGAAAATAAAGGGACAAATTATACTGCATATTTGTGGTCTGTACTCCTGATTTAATTTACGCTTAAGTTAATGAACAATTTCGATTAAGGCAACATATGTTACATAATACATATACATATATTTTATATATACAAATTATATATATATATATATATATATATATATATATATATATATATATATATATATATATATATATATATATATAATTTATTGCTGTGGAAAGAATCACGCTTTTGGGGTTATTCATGTTCTGTTGGAAGTACCTTGTTGCTTTTACATTTAAATGTCCCTTTAATGTTTGATGGTTGAAGGGTGATTAGAATAATATCCTCTCATTGTACCTAGTTTAAAAAAGAAGGTATTATTGCATTCATAGAGCGCGCCTGTCACTGATTGTTTACAGCTTAACGGCTTAAGTTACACCCATAATTCATGCAAAGCGTAGAAATAAGGTGGATAGAACATACATTTTAACAGTAAGAAAGCAAGCAAGGTAACAAATTATCAACATTATTATAGTTAAACTAAAATCATAAAAAAACCTTTGAAATAAACTTGTCACTTCAAATAAAATAAATGAAGTAAAAATCAGTAACCTTATTTTATTTCAGCTAACACTTCTCATTTTCATTTAGTTTAAAATAACTGGTTCTTATTCAGAAGTAATATCTATACTCTACATGTACCTATAACTACTGTATGCTAGACTAACAGTAGGTTAAATGTGTCATGAACTGACTATGGGTCTTGGGTCTTTTTAAAAAAAATATAATGTTGTCTGATGTCAACTTATGACGTTTGCATGGTTTTTACATTCAAAAACATCATATTGAAGACTTGGAAGTAAACGCCCACTGCTATGATTGGATACCAGTTTTGCATATTATAAAGTTTTGAGGGTTGATAATTGTTTTCAAAACTTCCAATGTGGAAAAATGGCAACCGGGATCATTCATCCACAGGCCTTGCAAAATGTCTTTCAAGCAAACAATGATTTATCTCTCATTCACCCGAAATTAATTGGAATGTTATTTTTTTATTACTTGGCCTGCCTGATCAGTGGATATAACCACGAATTGCATCACTCACTCACTCTCTCACACACACACACACACACACACACACACACACACACACACACACACACACACACACAAAGTAAATGCATCAGCAAAACTTCACTGCTAACAAATCAGCATGTTTAAAAGTACAGCGATTGTATTTTCCTTCAAATATCAAGTCAAAAGAGTGAACAACACACATCAAGAAAGGAATATTATTTCACTATTTAGGATAGCCCGTCGGGCATGGCAGTGATACATTTTGGTAGCTCGACAGGAAAACACATTACCCTTGGACGTTCGACCAATAGTCTGACCCCGAATTGCAGGACAATAAACCAACAATACCTCAAATACAAAGGATACTCCAGTCTGTGGAAGCGTGGTAAGTTATGTTTAGTTAGACACACTCAAACTGTCTGCATCGTTTTTTAATCTCATTCTGTCTGAAAATCCAGTCTCTTGTTTACAAATGAAGTGATAATACATGCAATGTCATTCCCACGTAAGCTGGACTTTCATTCAAAAAAAAAGAAAAAAAAAAAAGTTCAACTGCATTTCTAATATTGGAATCTTAAGAAAGCTTATGCTGCATACGCTTTGCTGTGTTCTTCCACAAGCAGGCACTGCACAATATTTTGTAATCTTCAAGCAGATTGATCGCTTGCTGAGCCAGCAGTCAATAAAAGCTTTTCTTTGCTTTGACTAACAAGGAAGATTTCAGCTCTGAAACTTACTAAACAATCTTATATTACGATGACCTTTTATATATCAAAAGATCAAGGAAAAGTTGATTTCTCAATTCATCGCCCCTTTAATATCAATGTGAAGGTCAATTGATTGCAAATCATCTAAGATATCCATATGCACATCCACCAAGATATGAAAATGTATTTATACATGCTAAAGCTTAATTGTAATAGCTGTAATCCATTATGTGTTTTATATGTAATATAATGCACATATCACAATATGACAACAGGTTGATATCATTAGTTTGAGTAATTAAAGGGCTAAGGTTCTGTAGGATGTCAAAGCGTTGCTGGGAGGAAGGAACTGCGGTTTAGCGTTAAGAGCAGGGCATTGAGCCTGGTATGGCGTAGGCGAGAGGGGGTTGACAGCTAGAACAGATGATTCACTTCTTACGAGCTTTCAGAGCACTCGCTTGCTCTTTCTCTCTGCCCGTCTATCTCTCTCCTTCCATTTTTTTTCAACATACCTGCCTTTTTTGACATGCACAAGTGCTCGCTCCACCCTGACAACCAGCTTCAGCAACCCGTTGTTTAAAGGGAAGACAACATCCAAATTGATGTTCTTCTCGCCGCTCTAGCCTGTCATCTATAAAACATACAGAGAGATGGCAGAAAATGACAGTCATGAAAGACCATCAAGCAAGGGGGTCTGGGCAGCTCTCTAAGAGGCAATAACAGAGTTATTGTCAGAGGATTCCACCGATCGGAGCCAGACATCTCCCAAGGGGTTAATGACAAGGATCGGTGTGTCTTTGGCTTTGATGGCTCAGACATGCAGCAGATATATGTGCATCCATTTGTGCCAAACAAATGAATAGTGCTCAATCAGGAAAGAGCCTTGGGTGTCCGCTGCCATGACAACCCACACTGTTACAGTGAGGCTGCTGTCATGGTGACCTCAAAAGCACACTTGCCTCTGTGTATCTTCATTGTGTAGCATTCATTAGAGCTACACAAGAGGGGAAGGAATCTGCACAATTAAACCGCAAAAAGATGAAAAGAAAACAGATAGTCCATCCCGCAAGTGGTATCGAATTGAATCTAATAAACGTCGTAACCTTGTGTAAGTCTGTGTGTGGTGCTTGAATCGTATCATTTCAATGCATTGGTTTAGAATGTGTGCTTGCGGTGGTATGCTTTTAAAAGGCGAGTCTACCGCCTTACTCTATAACCGTATTATATGCTAACAGCGCGTTTTGGTGCAGTGCACATCTTGTGTGGGCGTTCGGAGGTGAGCTCCTCTCCCGGGTTGCTCAACAATGATGGAGTCATCTCTATTTTCTCCAAACCAGTGCACTGCTTAGAAACCAGCCTGAAACATAAGCTCTGATCAAATGTTCTTCCTTTAGACTTAGAGGATCTTGCTGTAAAATGGCACATTTGGAATTGTGAATAAATGTGACAGCTATTTGACTGGATTGGGAACAAGGCGAACGATTAGTGTTCAATCTGTTAACCTGTAGTCTGATAATCATCATATGCTTTTACGGTCTGTTAGCATCCAGATATGTTGGATGGAGATGCTTTATAATCCCACAGTTGCTTTCTCAATGTTAGTCATTGCGGCTCGTGTCTCTATTTAGAAATTGGATTTTTTCCACATCGTTCACTTCCTATTCAGCTCTGTGCCTGCCATACTTTGCTCTCTGTAGATGCCTCTTCAGAAATCCCATTTGAAGCGGCTTCCTGAATATTTGTACATTTAAATGCATACAGGAATGTCAGGCACATACATAACTCTCAGCTGCATGATATAGTGACAAGCAAAACTAGAAAAGCATTAAAGAAGTGTGAAATGAATCCAGTCAGGAAGAGGTTGAGCCAAATTGAGCATTTAAGAGCTGGGTCCAGTGCATAAAGACCATGTCTGGATCCGAAATCACATACTTTCCCCTACTATGTACAGTATAGGCAAAAAAACAGTAGGTGATTAAACAAGCATGCCTGAATTCACAGTGCACTTCTCATAAAAGACTAGGCAGAAAGTCCCTGGATGACCTCAATTTCCGGGGAGGTTCGAAGTGTGCATGTGATAGGCACCATCCCATGAAGCCACATGAGAGGATTTGTGTAGTAACGGACTCTGGTAGGTAACGTGATAAGGGCAACATAGCGAATGCAGTGCGTCCAGAATACATTCATACTATATAGAACATATTTTTTAGTGCAAGTACTTATTCAAAATACATTCCTACTCAATAGAGTATGCGATTTCGGATGCAGCCTGTTTCTTAAAGGGGTGATGAATTGAGAAATCAACTTTTCCTTGAGCTTTTGATATAAGGTCATGGTAAGATAAGAATATCCTCTAAGTTTCAGAGCTGAAAACTTCCTTGTTAGTCAAAGAAAAGCTTTTATAGACACCAGGCTCAGTAAACAGTCCTGTGCTTCATACTTACGTCATTGCGCAACGAAACACCGCCTCTACAGCGTGTCTAATCCAATAGCCTCGCCCATCGACTCATGGAGGGCTCGTGCTAACTGGTCAACAACAATAAACATGCAGAGGAAGATTAAGATATTGCGCTATTCCCGGTTGTGGAAGAACACAGTCGCTGCATAAGCTTTCTCCGGATCCTAATATTAGGAATGTGTGGTTGAACTTTATTTTTAATGAAGTTCCAGCTCACGTGGGGAAGACATGTTCACTTAATTTCACTGCGGAATCGTTTGTAAACAAATCTCTGGTGATCTGCTGGATTTGGATCCGAATGGTGCAACACGCTTATGTGAGTAAAACGTGTTTTTATATGTAATAGTATTGCAGTGTTATAGATCTTTTTGCTTATGTGTACGTGTTCAACAGAACATACATTTAGCACGCTGGACTCATATGGGCCAGGGCTCGCAATGCACGGCAGGCCGATGAATCTCATTATATTCCGTTCTTGTTCTGCTATTCTCTCTCTCTCGACATCTGAAGGGCGG
Source organism: Pseudorasbora parva (assembly GCF_024679245.1). Lineage (NCBI taxonomy): Eukaryota > Metazoa > Chordata > Actinopteri > Cypriniformes > Gobionidae > Pseudorasbora > Pseudorasbora parva. The sequence goes on from NC_090181.1 coordinate 12,940,953, forward strand.
CACACGCACGTGTATGTGTGCGCGCGGTACACGCTTATATTGTCCGATCTTGCAGGCTGTGTGTAATATAAAAATAATAGTCCAATCAATCGCAGGTCGATGAGAAATAAAACATTGTGTTTGTTTGATAAAGACGTTCATGAGCCCTGTGATCGAGAAAATCATTCTGGTTGCCGCTTCTCCCTCAATCTCTAATGAGCCTAAGCTCATTAAATATTAGGGATGGGACGAAATATCGTTTGACAAAATTTCACGATACAAAACGTGACGAAACGCATCGAGGTCGAAAAAAATGGATCGCGAAATAAAGATAGATGGCACTGCTGCATGATTTGCGTAGTTAAATAATTTAGTGTATTATATGTGTGTGTGTGTGTGTGTGTGTGTGTGTGTGTGTGAGCCTGTTTATGTGGTTTATGAGGACACAAATTTGTATAACTACATGGGTATTACACTGGTATTACACTATAAATGTGGTTTATGAGGACATATCAAATGTCCCCATAATTCAAATGGCCTTAAAAACATACTAAATGATGTTTGTTTGAGAAAGTAAAAATGCAGAATGTTTCCTGTGATGGGTAGGTTTAGGGGCAGGGGCAGTGTAAGGGGATAGAAAATACGGTTTGTACAGTATAAAAACCATTACGCCTGTGGAGAGTCCCTGTAAACCACATAGACCAACGTGTGTGTGTGTGTGTGTGTGTGTGTGTGTGTGTGTATGGGGCAGACATAACAAAACGCAGCGCGCATTTTCTGTTTGATCTGAGGCATAGTTGGAAAAAGTGAGAGCAGTCAGACGTGATGCAACAGCAAACATTAAAAGGGAAAGAAAAGGGTTGACATTAGCATTAATATTCTAAACCAAATATGCAGTTATTGCCTACATAAGCTACCATATTTTCTGTTTAACTTTTATAAGACTCCAGAAAGAAAAGTGTGTTTTTTCACTTAGCACATTCTCTGCAGTCTGAGCGCGATGCACTGCAGCTCACTCTCGCTCGTCTGAGGTAAATCATTAACACCATAACCCCTTACAGAACACGTGTTTTATTGAGCTAAATACATTACAATCGGCTAAAACTAATGCACAGGTTACTTTCCTGAACAAGCGCGCTCCCGAGTCGTTCGTGTTCTTCACACTGTCCACGTGAATCACGGCCCAGTTCGGCGCGCAGACTTAAAATACCGGCAGTTCAATATGGAATGTGGATCTCTTAAAGGGGCCACACTATATTCCTCCTCGTGTAATATGGACCTCCTCCAGGTATGGTGTGGTTCTGGTTTGCTCACTGGTACACATTAACAATTTTTCATACGAACTTTTCCCTGTTCTGAATTAAACTGCCAGTGTAAAAACTCCCTTTATATTGTTAAAATGAGAGAAATCACTACTTACTCATTATTTTTAAGTTTAGGCTTAAGAGACATGAACAATTTCTTAGATAAACATATCTATGACCTTTGATATGTCTAGTCTTCATGCTGTATTGATTATTATTGAATAAGTATGGTTTCACTAATAATAAATGTACATTTGCATAAAGCATGCATATCTGTCCATACCTATGTTGATTAGAATATTAAAAACTTAATTTAAACTTAATTTAAGATACATTTACAATTGCTAAAAAGGTGCGATTAAATTGCGATTAATAGCGAGTTAACTCATGACAATCATGCAGTTAATCGCTAATCAATATTTGAATCGGTTGACATCCCTACAGTGCCCTCCACAATTATTGGCACCCCTGTTTAAGATGTGGTCGCGGACTTCTAAAAATTCTCCTTTTTTTTAAACAACATAGAACCAAAATGCAAAAAAAAAGAAAAATCCTACCTTTCGTTTTAGTACATTACTTTGGTGGTTAAAAAAAAAAAAAAAATTACCGATTTGGAAAGACTTTTTTTTTTTTTTATATTGTATCGTGACGTATCGTATCGTAACCCTGGCATATCGAGGTGCATCGTATCGTGAGTTTAAGTGTACCGTCCCATCCCTATTAAATATGCAAATATTATCCAATCCTAGCCGTGGGAGTTTAAGTCTCCAGTGCATCAAAACCCAGCGTTTTGGAGAGAGCCTCAAAACCAGTGTCGAAAATAACCTATTACTTATTAGTTATGATGTTTTTGAATGTAAAAAAAAAAAAAAACACACGAACATCATTAGTTGACCTCAGACAACAGTATAAAAAAAATAAAAAAGCCAGTTCATGACACCTTTAAGCTCTGTCTTACATTATTTAAAATTAACATTTGATTTTAATTCGATTTAAGTCTAATGTCTTAAATTTAAATTTGAATAGCAATACTATATTCCACCTCAACTATTTCTCAATTCCAGCACATTCTGGATTTATGAACAGAATAATGTCAATGCAGATGCAAAGTTCAAAAACAAGTTCATAGTGACAGCTAGAGTAGTTTTGATTTGTGATCTCTTTGTTTGTGGTGTAATAAAACCCAAATGGCTTAGAAGCGAGTACCCTTTGTGAATTGTGTAGGTTTGAATTGCCATTGCATGCAGGCCTTCTCTGCAGTGTTGCTGCAACTCAACCCAGCAGGGATCAATAGGGAATGAGGCTAGTGAGCCATTTCCCCAGCAGTCTACACAGGTCAGTCAATATGTTGCTCTCTTCTTTTGACATTGGATTGATTGCGAGGCCGCTGTTTGTAAAACTGTTTGGGAGCAGTCAAAAAATAGGAAAAAAAGAAAAAACAAAAACGGTACAGATCGGTTTTTGTCATTAAGGTTTGTCCCACGAGCGATCATAACGCAGTTTCTGAGTACTGAATGAAAAGCTTCAGGTATGAGCGATGTCTGTAATTTGAATATGTGGGCAGGGCTTTTAGATGCATTATATGTCTGGCATTAGTAGACGAGCAATTCATACAAGCTAACCATCATAAACTACACACCACCCACTCAATAAAGCCTTTAATCAGTAAAAACACCTGACAGACATCATTTTTCTTCCTTCACAGTTCCCAGAATGTGGCTTCTATGGGATGTATGAAAAGATTCTTCTTTTCCGTCATGATCCAAACTCTGAGAACATTCTGCAGTTGGTGAAGTGCGCGGATGAAATTATGGAGGGGGACCTGGTGGAAGTCGTCCTGTCAGGTAAGTGTCAAGTTCAATAGTTTTTGCTCAGCATGTAGTCATGCCCCTAGAGACAGATGTGTATCCATTCTCTTCTCATTTGTGGCGTAACACATGGTTTTATAGATCAGTTAGTTAGTTGACTTTGTTGCAGCGCCTGCCAAAGTTTTTGCAGTCTGCCACAAACCCGAGTGCGATTCCTGTGCCATTTCTGACTGTTTTTTGTCTCTTAGTCCTCCCATTTACCACTCTGAAAAGTTGATGCGCATCCAAGTTTTGATGCCGCACCCGGTGTGAAAACCGGAGTTGCTTTGCTGAGGAAGCGATGGAGGTATCGCATTTGACACTGCTAAAGTGTTTCTCCAAACACTTGGCAGGCCTTCCCCTCCCTTCCTCCCCCTCTCCTCCCTGTTCTATGTCAGGTAATTGAGTGAAGTCTATTCTGACGAGATGAAGCGAGGACTGACACCTCCTCCACCCCCAGCCTCTCTACCGGGTCTGGTGCGTTTCTCTGTACATGTGCTTGTCTGTGACAAGATGAATCAGGTGATTAACACACCCAGATGCACACATTCTCATAGACGAGCCTTTGGGAGCCCAGAGTAACACTTCTCAATGACACACCTGACAGCTGCTCTCACTGTAAAGTAACATAGAAGAGTTTTACAACTGTCACAAAAGTAAGGTCAACGGTTATTAATTATGACACGTCCTGAGGGACCCTGTGCGACTGTCTCATCACTTTTCCCGGAGGGTATAATTTCACCAGTTACTGACGCAAAAGTAAATTGCGTCTTGGCGAATAAATGGTCCAGCTTTACTAATTAAGTAAACGTATTATTTTACAGCACTCTGAAGACAAAATTAATTCTCAATTGCATTAGAGTTAAACCTGATTTTGCTCACCATATGGTTTTCAAAGCACAAGTTGTATGCTTTGTAATTGGCCTAAATTGGAAAAAAGGCACAACGAGCGGGCCAATAAACGCTGATCTCTCGGATCATCACTTTGACAATATCTACTACAGTAATTAAAAAGAGCAGCATTTCATGAAAATATGACCTACGCTTTCTCTGCTGGGTCTCTACCCAGGCTGTTATGTTTCTTAAAGTCAGCCCGGAGTCTATTTTCTGCTGGATAAATTTAGAGTAACCATGGGTTGGCTCCTGTGAAGCGCGCTGACGGGATGTTTGGCTGTGCCTAGATCAACATAATTGCAACATAGAAAATATAGGCACTAGACAGACCGTGTGGGATTAATAACCATACTGATAGATATTGATTAAGAAGTACGCATCATCTGTGATAAAGTCAGCCAAAGTGATAGTGATTCCTAATCATTGTATCTGTCTTGTTGCCTTTAATGTCTCGAAGAGGAATCGCAGGCCAGAGTGTGTACTGTGTAGGGCCAGAAAACATCCCGTTTCCACCAGAAGCAAAGAAAAAAACCGAAAGGAAAAACAAGTATTTGCATTAAGTCAACTCAGGATGCCTTTTCAGCATCATACTCATTTCCCTGAAGCATTTAATGACAGTTTACAGGTAGTTCAACTTGCAAACATATCTTGGCCTTTAAACAAAAGGCAAAACAATAATTTGAATGAATTGAGGTAATTTAGCTGCAGAATGGCTAATCAGAATGTATTCTACTTGAGCGTGCTAGGGGAAGCCATGTTGGAGAGGAGGCAACATGCGTGCGTTGAGGCAGGCAGTTCTCCCGCTGCGCTCGCCACTCAGCCGCTATTGGTCCTATCAACATGCAGCCAACAAGAGCCAATCAAAACACTCCAACCACCCCAAAAGCTTCCCTTTCATAGTACAATTTGCAAATATAAATAAAGCTGGGTTTGTTTGGAAGAGTTTGGATGGCAATTAAAAATTGTCATATCTCTGGATTTCATTCCTTTCATCGGTGCACAGGTTTTTGAGCGAGTATTATTTTTAGAGGTCATTCTTTGACGTATTTTTAAGCGCAACCAAAAATGAATCCTTAATTAATTCGCGCTTGACCACAACCCCCTCTAAAGGGACCACCATCTCTAGCCCATTAACCCTGACAGACACACGGTCTGCCCATCTGATTAGAATTAGGCAAGGCCAGAGAGTCTGCTGCCCAGGCCTTGTGGCAGTTCTGTGGAGACGGCAAGAGCATGCCAGACTGGCCATTGATAGATTGGATTTGGCCCACCCTCTCATCCATCTGCACCCCAAAGATACACATGCCTTGTGGGAGCTCGAAAGAGGATGCTTCATAAAATAAAGATATAACTCCCTCTGCAACATTTGTTTGCCTTTTTAATCACGACATGTTTACTCAGTGCTGCTGGGACTAAGAGCGAAGCAAATTCCCTCATGAAGTCGAAAGTCCAAATAATGCAAACAAAAAATGTGGTTATTTATGTCAGTTGTTATGGGAAAACAACTTTAATTATGATTTTAAGATGTAAATTGGAATTTAAGTACTCTGGATGATCTATGACTCACTTCACTTGAACAACCACAATTACACACAAATAACAGATGTCTCAGAGTTTAAGGTTGTCAAAAATTGAAGTCTCTCATCAGGTATTGCATATCCTTTAATCAATTACCAAGGAGATTTACATAGATGTTTTTAGCAGATAGTTTTACCAAAGCCACTTCAAATAAAATGCACAAATCATGTTAATTGCAAGTATTAGGAATGTTCGCTGAGCATAATGAAAAAGATCAAATCAATTTTAATTTTGTAATTGTGATGTGTAATTGCGGTTGTTAAAGTGAAGTGAATCATTGATCTTCAAATGTTGCAAAATTACGCAGCTAATGAGAATACCTGAAACTATTGCATATTTAGAGACAAAAGATTAGAATTTTTCTTGAATGTCAAACATGTATTTACTAAATGTTGAAATAAGTGAAAGGGTAGTATTTGAGGTAAAGGTGACATGGTTATTTTGAATAATTATTTTACTTAATTGTGTCTCAACCTCTCTCTCTCTCTCTCTCTCTCTCTCTCTCTCTCTCTCTCTCTCTCTCTCTCTCTCTCTCTCTCTCAAGCATCTTTCAGCATCTCTATTACTGCACTCTTGAACAAGGCAACAGGGTCATTCATGCTATTCGATACCCTTTAAACAGTTTTCTTTAATGATAATATATGCATCGTAATTTATGGACTTATGTTTATGAAAGTCTACAGTACAGGAATATGCTGTGGTCAAGCTCAGGCATTTTATTAATTACAGCTTAATTATTTGATTATTAGCTTGGTGCCTGGGTTACAGGGGGAAATTAAAGCCTTAATCTCAAGTAATTTTTGATTTGAAACCTTGATTTTAATCTCAAGTAATTTTTTATTCAGTATATTTGACTATCTTTTGCTTTTGTTTAATTTCAGTGTCAGTGTTATTTTAGTATCATTGATATACAATTATAGTTTTTGTTAATATTTTGAAATACATTTTATATTTTCTGTATTAATTTAATTTAATTAAAAGTTTGTCATTTTGTTGTATTCATGTTTTAAAAAAATGTTTTTAATGTCTAAATTGTTTTTATTGAGCTTTAGTTAATTCATTACATTTTAGTTATTTTAGTACTTCAACTTAAATTAATAAAAATGATAAATATTGTCTTGCCAACGTTTCTTTTTGTCCCCAAGTAGTGTTTTTTATGTTTTAGTTTACATTAAAGTGGGACAAAACATCACAGAATTAATCAAATCCACTGCTAACTTGATGAGGTGCTGATGTCACTTCCTTAAGAATGATGTCATTAAGGATCCTGGGATTTTAAAGGGATATTACAAAATATTATAAGGGGTGATGGACACAAAATTATTATTAATACATATGAAAATGATGTATGAAATGTACATTTTGCTTTTGTGCATGTTGTTTCAAACTTTCAGCCTCAGCTACTGTGGAGGATTTTCAGATCAGACCTCACGCTCTGTTCGTCCACTCATATCGAGCTCCAGCATTCTGTGATCACTGTGGAGAGATGCTGTGGGGTTTAGTGAGGCAGGGTCTTAAGTGCGAAGGTAAACATTCAAGTAAACTTCTGTCAGTGTTACGTCAGAGGGAGAAGCAGACCACAGTGTGATCATCTTTTGTCACTATTCTTTGTGTTAGGCTGTGGGCTGAACTACCACAAACGGTGTGCCTTTAAAATCCCAAACAACTGCAGTGGCATCCGGAAACGTCGACTATCTAACGTGTCCCTCACTGGCCTGACCAACACTCGCTCTGTATCTGCTGAACCGTCTCCCAGCACCTCTGATGAAGCTTTACTGGTGAGTTTGATGTCAAAATCAGATCCACGCCATCACACGTTTCCTCCCTCAGTCACAATATAGAATACTCAAGTGTTCAAATATATAGTGTTCAGACCATATGACTCTTACTAATCTCCAATGTTATTGATATAGATTGTAGATTTTTCCACCCGATGCTAATATTGCATGTGTGTCCTGTTTATTAACACTACTCAATCTCTGTCTGTCTCTCTCTACCTCTCCCCACACACCTTATCATTCCTGCCCAGTCTCCTGTCAGTCCTAGCATGGAGGTAGGCACTAATTAATTCATCTTTAACTAACCGTCTTGTGATATTTTGTTATATACCCTCTATTGTATGCAATATGTAAGGGATAATGTACACCCAGCCGTTTGTTATCGCAGAATAAACCCAGACAGAGTGATCTTGCATCACTCTGAAGGGGTTTATTCTGCATAACAACCGGCTGGGTGTACATTATCCCGCTTATTACACGGCTACTAGTCTCAAATAAATTAGACACAACATATTGCCTTGAGATTAAATATTTTATTAGCTCTTACGCAAAGCTTCCGCGAAGAAAAACAGTTCCAAACTGCTTTAAGCCTTTATATATTGCTGCTAAATGTTAAAAAAAATGCTGAAAGGGTTAGTTCACCCAAAAATGAAACCAACCCTATGATTTACTCACCCTTAAGTCATTATAGGTGTATATGACATTCTTCTTTCAGACAAATACAATCAGAGTTATATTTAGTGGGGGGGGGGGGGGTCCATTCTTGAGTACCTATAGAGTAGTATTGCATCCTTCATATCTCCGAAAAGTCTTTAGTTTTATTATATTTATAAAAGAAATATAGGCTATACCGAGTCTTTCCGGAAAAAACCTGGAGGCGTATCGTGTGGGCGGTGCTAAAGAATGACGAGCGCACGCAAAGCGGTGACGTCCTCAAGTGGCTATCGATCGGATTCAGCTAATACAGATAATGATCCAGAATCAGGCTGAAATAAATTGAACAGGAGAAACAGCAACAGCAGGACGTCCGTCTCTGTGGTATGTACTGTATTTAGTGGCCTGTCAACATTTGTGTGTGTTTACTCACAGTTTATGAGGACATGATTCGGTTTATGGACTATTGTATGCGACTAAACCTTAGCAGTAGCAAGCAAAACGGATTTGCACGTCAGACTAGTGTAACGTTATATAGAACAACAATGAAGTAACCGTTAGCGCATTTGAATGACGAAGCACACGATCGTGTCGTTTACTGATGTTTACTCACGCGACGAGCCAATAGCAGAGACATTTGAAGCAGTTTTACTCACCGACTGCTTCCAAAGCAGGACCGAGCCTTTATCGGTGGGACCGCTGCGTCAAAAACACACTTCTTTGGTATGATTTGGTGAAGTCCTGTGACAGCAGTCACCGTGGAGATCCGCGATGTTGTGAAGCTTCCCGTAATTCCTGCGTTCAAATCGGTTCAAATGCAGCGCTGCCTTCCTGGAATGCTGTGCTGAAGCGTTGAAGTCGCTTGATGTCACCCATAGGAATAAAGTGGAGAGCAGCGTGACCATGGGGCGCGTCTGAAGTGTTCACGTACGACTGGATCTGCACCTTTAGACCAGTGTTTATGGGCGTGCATTTCCTCTCTCGCTCTAGTCACGCGCGCGCACCCTACCGGGAGAAGAGCCCGTACGGCCCAAACAAGGACCTTCCGCTCTATTAACGTCAAGCCGAGCCATACTCGAAAAAAACTCTCCGAAACTTGTGAGAAACCGGAAGGAGTATTTTTGACAGAGAAATACTCCATCAAACGTCCAACATTAGTTTTTGAAACTTTGTCTATGTTTAGGATGGGAATCCAAGTCTTTAACAGTGTAAAAAGCTCAGTATGCATGAAACAGCATTTCACCCCCCCTTAAAAAAGTCCAGGCTAACGTTAATCCCAGCAGTAGTTGTAGCTGTTTTTGAAGTCCATAAAAATGCAGCTGTCCATCAAATAACGTGCTCCACACGGCTCAGATGGGCCTTCTGATTTGAATCGATGCGTTTGTGTAAGAAAAATATCCATATTTAAAACTTTATAAAGGAAACCCGCCTTGAAGTCTTCCATTGTAGCCATGGCGGTTAAGTATTTAACAGTCACAAGATGGAGCCAGCGTTAAGCATAGAAGTAGTACCGTTCAAGATAACTCCTAGTACCTGGATGAGCGGTTGTTATCTGGAAATAACATACCGCTGGAATGCGCGATTGACCAATCAGAATCAAGTGTTTTTTACAGAGCCGTGCAATAAGAAAAAATAAAATCTGTTTGATAAAGGGGTGATAGAGAAAAGCATCTACTACCAATATTTACAGTCTGAATATCTTTGACCACACTATATATTTTGCATATACTATACATCTATATCAGGGATGGGCAAACTCGGTCCTGCAGAGTTTAGTTCCAACCCTAATCATACGCACCTGAACCAGCTAAATAATGCCTTCAGGATTACTAGAAAGATACAGGAAGCTAAACTCTGCAGTGCGGTAGCCCTCCAGGACAGAGTTTGCCCATTCCTGCTCTGCATATATCGATCAGGCATAACATTATGTTATATAATATCCTAATATTGTGTTAGTCACCCTTTTGCTGCCAAAAGAGCCCTGACCCGTCAAGGCATGGACTCCACTAGACCCCTGAAGGTACGCTGTGGTATCTAAAACCAAGATTTTAGCAGCAGATCCTTTAAGTCCTGACTTGTTTGTTCAGTACATTCACCACAGTTGTTCGATTGGATTGAGAAACACTGTGTATTCAGACACCTTTCTATCAGAACCAGCATTAACAGCAATTTGAGCTACAGTAGCTCGTCTGTTTGCTCGGAACACACAAGCCAGCCTTTGCTTACCACGTGCATCAATGAGCCTTGGCCACCCATGACCCTGTTGCCATTTCACCATTGTTTTGATAGATGCTGACCACTGCAGACCGGGAACACCCTGTTCTGATTCAGTCCTCTAGCCATCACAATTTGACCCTTGTCAAACTTGCTCAGATCCTTATGCTTGTCCATTTTTCACACATCAACTTTGAGGACAAAATGTTCACCTGCCTAATATATCCCACTTACTAACAGGTGCTGTAATGAAGAGATAATCAGTGTTATTTACTTCACCTGTCAGTGGTCATAATGTTATGCCTGATCGGTGTAAATAACACACTACCATTTTTTAAGGTTTTTGAAACAAATGTCTTATGCTCTTAGGCTGCATTCATTTGATCAAAATAATAATACATTTAAAATAGTAATATTGTGTAATATTTTTACAATAAAAAAAAATATTAGAACACTAAAAAATTATTTAGAAAAAAAGTTACCTGGTTGCCTTAAAATTTTGAGTTCATTGAAATTGAAATTTTAAGTTTAATACAATGAACATTTTTTGAGATTTGACAACCTTTATTAAAATATTATTAAAACATTTTGTAAGCATATTGGGTAATTGTGTGTGTTTTATTTCTGATGATGCAGTGAAACATGCCAAATAGTGCTATTTTCATGATTTATCTAATTTTTTATGTGGTTCAGATACAAAAATATTTTGAGTTTCTATTTATTAAACAAATTTCCTTGATTGTATCAACTCAAATTTTTAATTTCAATAAACTCAAAATTTTAAGGCAACCAGGTTACTTACTTTTTTAAGTTAAACCAACAAAAAACAACCAACGTTTTTTACAGTGAATCTACTTTCAAATTAAATGTCTTTCTGTGATAGCAAAGCTAAATTTTCAGCATCATTACTCCAGTCTTCAGTGTCACATGATCCTTCGGAAATCATTTATTATGCTGACTGGGTGCTCAAGAAATATTATTTCTTAACCACTATCAATGTTGAAGATGGTTGTGCTGTGTAATATTTTTGTGGAAACCATGATGCATTTTTTGCCTCTCTGATGAACAGAAAGTTCAAAAGGACAGCATTTATTTGAAAAAATCTTTTGTGACATTATAAATGCTTGTACTGTCACTATTGATATATCGAATGCTCCCTTGCAGAATAAAAGTGTATTTTCAGTTTTCTATATTTATCTATATGTCTAATTACCTTTTGCTGATACATTTACAGCAAAACTGAGTTCTGACTGTTTGCTCCTTTTAAATGTACTGAGCCAGACATGCAGGGTTTTTTTTTCCTCTTAAGAGGTTAAGGCCTTTTAACCTGACACCAGAAATGTTTTGGTACACATGTAGAGTTTGTTTGAAGAAAACTGTTAATCGGCTGTTGGCGGCAGAATCAAACATCTGTTAGCTGCTCTCTAATCTGTTCCCTACACCTAAGACAGGTAACAGCAAATGAACTGCATCTGTACTTTCGCTGAATTGAACTGTAAGATTACCTTACCTTTCCCATGAATCTTCTTAAGGCCTTTGGTGAGGTGTACAACACAGCAACAGGAAGCTATTGATCATTTTCTTTCTTTAGAGCACATTGAATAGTTGATTATGCACACCTGCGTGATGTCAGATCTATTCACAACAGGTGGTAAGACATCTGCATCTTTGCCAATCAGCAGCACATTAAAGATCAGCTTGATGAGAAAGTTGTTGTTCTGAGTTGATGCAAATTCATCAAAGCTCAGCATATACAACAATCTCCCTCAGCATGAAGCTCGTAGAGCCCTTGTGTTTTTGTTCACCTAATCGAGAACGGGGTGGTGCTGACTTGGCTCAGGTTAATAATACCAGGGAACCTGTGTGACAAATTAATCCTTTTTATTTACTTTTGATAATAATTATTTGACATTTATCACTAGCATAGGTTTATCTAAAAATGTTTTTTTAAATAGACCATAGAATAGCTCTCAGGGGGGTTCTTTTTGGAAGTAAATTTTTGTATGAATACATAACTTAAAGTATTGGCTAAAATCTGTTAAACATTTAAGATCATATTGCACACAGGGAAAAAAGATACAGTTTTTGTGACAACATGCCATATTGTCACACTATATAAGGTAAGTTGTCACAATTGAAGGAAGCTATATATTATATATATATATATATATATATATATATATATATATATATATATATATATATATACAGTGCCTTGCGAAAGTATTCGGACCCTTGAACTTTGCGACCTTTTGCCACATATCAGGTTTCAAACAAAGATATAAAACTGTCATTTTTTGTGAAGAATCAACAACAAGTGGGACACAATCCTGAAGTGGAATGAAATTTATTGGATATTTCAAACTTTTTTAACAAATCAAAAACTGAAAAAGTGGGCGTGCAAAATTATTCGGCCCCCTTAAGTTAATACTTTGTAGCGCCACCTTTTGCTGCGATTACAGCTGTAAGTCGCTTGGGGTATGTCTCTATCAGTTCTGAAATTTTTGCCCATTCCTCTTTGCAGAACAGCTGGAGCTCAGTGAGGTTGGATGGAGAGCGTTTGTGAACAGCAGTTTTCAGTTCTTTCCACAGATTCTCGATTGGATTCAGGTCTGGACTTTGACTTGGCCATTCTAACACCTGGATATGTATGTTTTGGAACCATTCTATTGTAGATTTTGCTTTATGTTTTGGATCGTTGTCTTGTTGGAAGACAAATCTCCGTCCCAGTCTCAGGTCTTTTGAAGACTCCATCAGGTTTTCTTCCAGAATGGTCCTGTATTTGGCTCCATCCGTCTTCCCATAAATTTTAGCCATCTTCCCTGTCCCTGCTGAAGAAGGCCCAAACCATGATGCTGCCACCACCATGTTTGGCAGTGGGGATGGTGTGTTCAGGGCGATGAGCTGTGTTGCTTTTACGCCAAACATAACGTTTTGCATTGTTGCCAAAAAGTTCAATTTTGGTTTCATCTGACCAGAGCACCTTCTTCCACATGTTTGGTGTGTCTTCCTGGTGGCTTGTGGCAAACTTTAAATGACACTTTTTATGGATATCTTTAAGAAATGGCTTTCTTCTTGCCACTCTTCCATAAAGTCCAGATTTGTGCAGTATAACTGATAGTTGTCCTATGGACAGAGTCTCCCACCTCAGCTGTAGATCTCTGCAGTTCATCCAGAGTGATCATGGGCCTCTTGGCTGCATCTCTGATCAGTCTTCTCCTTGTATGAGTTGAATGTTTAGAGGGACGGCCAGGTCTTGGTAGATTTGCAGTGGTCTGATACTCCTTCCATCTTAATATTATCGCTTGCAGTGCTCCTTGGGATGTTTAAAGCTTCATGATGCTCTCTGCGCTTTAAACGGACCTCTGAGACTATCACAGTGCAGGTGCATTTATACGGAGACTTGATTACACACAGGTGGATTCTATTTATCATCCTTAGTCCTTTTGGTCAACACTGGATCATTCAGAGATCCTCACTCAACTTCTGGAGAGAGTTTGCTGCACTGAAAGTAAAGGAGCCGAATCATTTTGCATGCCCAATTTTTCAGTTTTTGATTCGTTAAAAAAGTTTGAAATATCCAATAAATTTCGTTCCACTTCATGATTGTGTCCCACTTGTTGATTCTTCACAAAAAATTACAGTACAGTACTTTATGTTTGAAGCCTGAAATATGGCAAAAGGTCGCAATGTCAAGGGGGCCGAATACTTTTGCAAGGCACTGTATGTGTGTGTGTTTAATAGGCTTTTCAGCAAAATGCACACAGTAAAACAATTATTAAACCTAAACCAATTTATGAAACAGAAAACATGTAAACATTACTTCACAAACATATCAGACAATTGGTTTGATGAACAAAAATGTAAATAATTGTAATTAAAGGAACTGTATATAAGAAATGTGTTTCAATTAATCATAAAATGGCCCTGATATGTCACTAGACATTAAGAAATCATGGTAATTTTAAAATACTTATATCACTGACAACAGTAGTCCAGCCAGGATATTATCATTTAAAAGTTGCAGCCCTCAACTGATGTTGACGTTGACATGTTGGGTTTTGGCCTGAAGCTCCACCCTCCACCTGTCGACCAATCACGAAGTCAGTAGTGTTTCTGTATCCGGGTTGCCAGATCTGCTCTAGTTACCACAGCTCCAGCTACAAATGTTCCTGCTGGATCCTGCAGCCTATCTGGCAACCTCAAGTCAGAGGGAGGGGGTGAGGGGATACATCGCTCTACAGTCATTTGAAAGTGATTGCAGTATAAGTTTTGGCCACAATCTTACATACACTTCCTTTATCATAACATATAAATTCATCATGTGACAACTTGCCCCAATATATATATGTGACATATAGCCCTTGTTTTTTGTGGATGTCCTATATTCTTCTTGCATAAAATGTCTACATTACAAATTTCCATTATTTGTCCACAGCAAAAAACACCGTCAGATATCTTTCCAGGAAGAGGCCGATCCAACTCTCAGTCCTATATAGGTCGGCCAATAGAGTTAGACAAGATCCTGCTGTCTAAAGTAAAGGTGCCACATACATTTGTCATCCATTCCTACACACGCCCCACCGTTTGCCAGCATTGCAAGAAGCTTCTCAAGGGCCTGTTCCGTCAGGGACTACAGTGCAAAGGTGGGAGCTTATCCTTAACATTTCAAGTTACGGGTGTTGAATTATTGTCTCTATTGCCATACAGTAATTGTTTAAGTGCCTTATTGCACACTATTGCACAATAGTAATGTGCCTCATCTAAATCCCCTCTGATCCTGATGTCATTTAAATTCTTTGTAATAAAAATGTTATGAACCCCAATTGAATAGGAAAGGGAAATAAACCCCTCATTACCTTTTCAAAATAACATTGCAGTTTATTCACAATAACCATACAACTAATTACACAAATGTGTTTAATATACGTTTTGCAAATATGTGCTCGGTGCATTGTATTTGGCGCTGAAAAGGCGTGTAGAGTTATTTTTGCGGCTGACCTTATTGCATATGCATTTTTAGGAGTTTCCCTTTCAGATGAAATTATGAGAGAAAGTATTTAAATAAATCATGCAAGGTGATTTACTAAGGTTTGCGCTTGTCAACATATTGGTGTTTTATTTGTGCCCAAAAAAAGCATGCCTTAAACCAAACACTTATTTGCACCGGTCTTGGTAGATTGCGTTGTCATTATGGAAATGATCCGGCTGCGTCTGTGTTCTTTAATTTACGCGTCGTCAGTAGATTGTGCACAGAACTTTCCACTGCCATCAGCGCTTTATGGGATTGCACTCTCACATTAATTTGCCTTGTTTAGTTAAACTGGCCCATAATATGAAACAGTATTAAATATTGGCTTAATTAGAAATAGCATATTAGCATACAACTTACAATTTCTGGCATATAAAAACACTTTGCCATGTTGAATGTTTAATTTAGTTCATGCTAGAAATAAATTGTATCTATCTATTACCTGTCTATTTTTAATAGCAATAATAGAGATGTTAAAACGGTGTGCTATGGTTGTGTACTGGCCATTCTGGCAAATGTAGTAGATCAAATGTAGCATTCCATGCAGAAATAAAATGTATATATGGCACAGTAGTACATAATACATGTTGCAAAAATAGTATGTGTAGTATTCCAAACATAACCTATCCTTAGTCTGTTTGGTGCCAATATTTTTAATGTATTTATGTTTGCTTTCCAGATCCTACATTCTGATAACACCGTACAGTTTAACAGATCATAGAATTTGTTGATCCTTTTGTGTCATCTAGAACAGAGCAAAAAATATACGGTGACACAACAGCTGCTTTTATATACGATATGTTTGTGTAAGAGGAATATATGGCATGTGCCAAGCAGTAAAGAGTGCAGTTGGCTGGGTTGTTACAAACAGCTTTAATGTTCATGTGTTCAATGTGCGAGGTCTCAGCCTGTCAGCCACCGGCACAACAGGAACTCATATGTTTATGTGCCAGATTGGTAGTAAACTCTCTCCCTCACTCCCCCCCTACCCCACCCCTTAACTCTTTCTCCCTCTCTCTCTGTTGCTCTGTCATTCTCTACTCTCTTTTCCCTCACACTGTCTCAGATTGCAAATTCAACTGCCATAAACGATGTGCACCCAAAGTGCCAAACAACTGCCTCGGAGAGGTGTCAAGAAACGGAGGCAAGTCTAACTTTAGTCAATGATCAACACTGAATTTTCACGACAAAAACAGCAATATTTATCTCACTAAACATTAAATGCTATGTGAACATCTTACTCCACATCTAACATAGTGTGCTCAGATGGAAAAAAAAACAAGAGTGATGTTGTTAGACTGAACCTGTTTGTTTATGTCACTGAAGCTGATTAACCTAAAATTGATATTTTCTATAATTTATATTATTATAATACCAGAGCCCAAAAAGTATATTCATGGTAAGCACCATCTGTTGTAAAGGCTAAAGAGCATAATGATATAACTGCAAAGGGGACTCTATTGTATAATTCCCCATTTATATTATAATGTATTAACATTTGAAACTGCTCATTTTCAAGTTCTGCTAGGGTTGGTGGTGTTAAACTGACAGCTTTTTTACACACATACATCACGTGACTTACATTGTCTTGCTATGCTTCAATCCCCTTCTTAACACGGCTCATAGATCTGTTGAGTCCCGGTGCTGAATCAGATGTGGTCATGGAGGAGGGTTGTGATGACCATGACGGGGACAGACATAGTCCACTTAATGATGACATGGAAGAGTCTCTGGTGGCAGACTCCGCTGCTCTTTTGGAAGCTGGACATGGTGAGCTTGGAGATTTCCAAGACCAAGACCCAGATGAATCCAACAGAATCATCAGGTAGCTCCTCGTCACCTCTAGAAGCACTACAAACAAAACAAATGTCAAATCATTCCAAAAACTTGCAAAATAAATAAATGACTACAAATGCACACTACCGTTCAAAAGTCTAGGCTTGGTAAGATGCTCACCAAGGCTGTGTTTATTTGATCAAATATACAGTAAAACAGTTTTGTATTAAAGGGGTGATGAATTGAGAAATCAACTTTCCTTGAACCTTTGATATATAAAAGGTGATGGTGTAATATAAGAATATCCTGTAAGTTTCAGAGCTAAAAACTTCCTTGTAAGTCAAAGAAAAGCTTTTATAGACACCAGGCCCAGAAAACGAGGCTCTTAAATCAATGGGTGCGTTTACATGCACGTTCTTAAGCTGATTATGCCTACAATGAACATGATCATGTAAATGTGGTAACCCGTTTTCTTTTATCGGAGTAAGGTCATAAACGGCGTAAAAATAAACCGTGACAGGTAGTTTTTTGCCTCTTACACCGATTTTGCACTGCATGTAAACGCATTAACCTGCTTTCTGTCGGCTTATTTAAGCGTAAAAATGTGATGGGTGACAAAAACGCAAACTTAGAGCAGATTTAAACACATCCAGACAGAGCGAGCTAGCGTTTTGCATGAAATAAGGACATATATGACAAACGCAGACTCTTTTAGACCCAGAAAATTGTAAAGATGTGTTGGTAAGATGCAGTGTTGGTAAGACGCATGAGGGATAATATGAGCTGTAAATCTCCCGCTGACACGGTGCACGCTTTATTTAACATCACAACTGACGTAACATTTGAAAAAATGAGAGTCAGATACGGAAATTATTATTTTTGACATCACTACAAGAAAATAACCTGGTTTATTAATAAAAACGCGGTTTACTTGCATTGTCAGTTTACTGGTTTGCTTGTAAATGGGGAAAACTGGTTATTTCAATAAGCTGATTTTTTGGAGTTATCAGCTTACTGGTGTGCATGTAAACGCACCCAATGACGTATTTGAAGGGTGAAACGCCACCTCTGTGTGTACGCTGCTTCTGAAGCCCCGTCCACCGACTCGTGGAGATAAACTGATCGCGTTACAGAGCAATAAACACGCTGAAGAGAGCAAGATAATAATTTGTAAACAAGACACAGACATTGGATTTGCAGACATATTGAGATTAAAACACAATGCTGTGCCTTCTATATTCGATATACGAAAGGAATGGTGCAACAACTTATGCGAGTAAAACACACTTATGCAAGTTTTTTTATATGCGATAGTAGCTATTGCATTGTTATAGATAGTATTGATTATGTGTAAGTGACGTGTCTAACAGAACATACCAGCATGCTGTCACAGGCTGGAGAATCCCTTATTTGGTAGTTCATTGCGATTGGGGTTCAGACTCCCAGGGCTCGCAAAGCCCAACGTACCAGGGCTATGTGTTTTCCAGGAGGGCTACCAAAACGGAACCATGTCGGCAGGCCGGTGAATCTTAAATAGCGTTCATTTGTTGATCTCCGTTGTGTTTGAAGAGCAATCACGCTTATATCCACCAATCACGCGGGCCAAGTAATAAAAAAAATTAAATCAATCAATTGCGGGTGGATGAGAGATAAATCATTGTTTGTTTGATAAATACGTTTTGAGATTGAGCCCCGTCAGAGAATTATTCCGGCTGCTTTCAAAACAATCCCTCCCTCACGAGTCCTCATGAGGAGAAGCTCATTAAATATGCAGATCTTATCCAATCCTAGCCGTGGGCATAGTCTGAGCCAAGTCTCCAGTGCGGCACGCCTATCAAAACCCAGCGTTCAGGAGAGAGCCTCAAAACCAGTGTAGAAAATAGCCTATTACTCTTAGCTTATTACGCTTTTTAAAGGGGGGGTGAAACACTCAGTTTCAGTCAATCTCATGTCAATCTTGAGTACCTATAGAGTAGTATTGCATCATTCATATCTCCGAAAAGTCTTTAATTTTATTATATTTATAAAAGAAATATGGGCTGTACCGAGTCTTTCCGGAAAAAAAAACGAGCGGCTGGAGGCGTATCGTGTGGGCGGAGCTAAAGAATGACGAGCACACACAAAGCAATGACGTCCTCAAGTGTGGAGAAGAAAACGTTACCCTAAATAAACCATGGCTATCAATCAGATTCAACTAACACATATATGATCCAGAATCAGATCCGGAGGCTAAAATAAATTGAACAGGAGAAACAGCAACAGCAGGACGTCCGTCTCTGTGGTATTACTGTATTTAGTGGCCTGTCAACATTTGTGTGTGTTAACTCGCAGTTTATGAGGACATGATTCGGTTTATGGACTATTGTATGCGACTAAACATTAGCAGTAGCAAGCAAAACGGTTTTGCACGTTAGACTAGTGTAACGTTATATAGAACAACAATGAAGTAACCGTTAGCGCATTTGAATGAATACACAATAAACAAGTGTATTTAAACACACACCATAGATCGCATGCTCCATTGATAAATTAACTAACGTTATACACGATCGTGTTGTTTACTGATGTTTACTTACGCTACGATAGCCAACAGCATAGACATTTGAAGCAGTTTTATTCACCACCTGCTTCCAAAGCAGGACCGTGAACCTTTATCGCTGGGACCCCGCCGTCAAAAACACACTTCTTTGGTAACTGTTGATTTCATGAAGTCCTGTGACAGCAGTGACCGTGGAGATCCACTTTGTGACGCGACTGAAGCGATGTTGTGCCGCTTCCCGTCATTTCTGCGTTCAAATCGGTTCAAATGCAGCGCTGCCTTCCTGGAATGCTGTGCTGAAGCGTTGAAGTCGCTTGACGTCACCCATAGGAATAAAGTGAAGAGCGGTGCGACAGGCGTGTTGCATGGACGACTGGATCTGCACCTGAGAGAGTGTTTATGGGCGTGCATTTCCTCTCTCGCTCTAGTCACGCGCGCACCCTTCCGGGAGAAGAGCCCGTACGGCCCATACAAGGACCTTCTGCTCTGTCGACGTCAAGCGGACTCATACTCAAAAAAAACTCTCCGAAACTTGTGAGAAACCGGAAGGAGTATTTTTAAAACACAAACTTAGTGTTTGAAACTATGTCTATTTTTAGGATGGGAATCTAAGTCTTTAACAGTGTAAAAAGCTCAGTATGCATGAAACAGCATTTCACCCCCCCCCCCCCTTTAATGTAAAATCATACGAACGGCATGACCTCAGATGACAGTATAAAAAAAAATAAGCCAGTTTATGAAATCTTTAAATATATTTTAAAATGTGATTTATTCCCAAGCCATTATATCAGTTTTCAGTATCACATGACTTGTCAGATCCTTTCTTATTATCATCAATATTGAAAACGTCTCTGCTTAATATTGCTTTGGAAACTATGATATGTTTTTTTTTCAGGATTCTTTGATGAATTGAAAGTTCAAAAGAACAGTAATATTCCTTCCTTGCTGAACAAAGACATCACGTTTTTTGTGTGTGTGACACTTACAGTATAACTATCATTTTATCAAATAAAAGTACCTAACAAATGCATAAAATAAATTCCTATACAGGACAAATATAAATAGTAGTCTTGCTGTGTTCTGGGTAACAATTTTAGTTAAAACATGTTGTTGTCTGTTTCTTTGAGGTCAAGTAGAAAATAAAAATATTAACTAAACGGTGAAAGTATTTGAATGCTATAAATCCTGACCTGCAATTGACATTTTCTAGAAGGTTTTGACATGTCACCGTGTTTGTAAGCCCTTCCACCAGCAACAACATCCCACTTATGCGGGTGGTTCAGTCTGTCAAACACACCAAGAGGAAAAGCAGCAGTGTTATGAAAGAAGGCTGGCTTGTGCATTTCACCAGCAAAGACACATTGGTAAGTGCTCTGGGTTTCCATTATAAACCTTATGCATTCATATGTGAATTTCCCTTTCTGTACCTGATCATTTCTCCTATCTGTTGCTTTTCCCCCACATTAGCGTAAGAGACATTACTGGCGACTTGACAGCAAGTGTATTACCCTGTTCCAGAATGACAGCGGGAGCAAATACTATAAGGTGACTTCAAATATTAGGTCAAAGCTTGACACTTGAAACTCACATTAGCAAATAAATCTAGGAAGTATCTAGAGGGCTTTCATCATTTCTTCAGAGAACGTTGATAGTTTGTCTTGATAGGTTTCATGGATCGCTGCACAGATCGGATCCACATGCATGTCTCTGCAATAACATTGAGGTTTCAGCTTTCAGATAGACCTCTGAACTCTCTCCAACAGGAAATTCCTCTATCTGAGGTGCTGTCTCTGGAAGCAGCGAAAACATTCAACCTTCTCCCTGAGGGTGCCAACCCACATTGCTTTGAGATTGCCACAACATCTCTGGTGTACTATGTAGGAGAGAACCTGGCTACGTCGGGCTACGGAAGCAGCGTGCTTGTTAGCGGCGTGGGACAGGACGTGGCCCGCATGTGGGAGATGGCCATCCAGCACGCACTTATGCCTGTCATCGCCAAGGGCATATCTCACGGCAGCCATCACAGCTACCACAGTATGAACTTCATGGTGAAACATTTAAGGGCTTGTCCTAAGACCCTTAGAATGATTCAAAGGGGGAAAACACTAAAAATACAGAATTATTTTGTCCAAAATTGTACACTTTGCTTCAGCCAGAAAACTGCAGGGCAACTATAACTGTGTCCAAATTTGTGCACGAGTATGTACTGCATTTGAAAAATACCTTTTTGCTCATTATTCAAATACATTCTATAAGAATGCAAGAGTGTAGTATTAATACAATCCATATATACAACAGCTGGCATATTGACATTGCCATGAGACATGCGATATTCACTGATCTCACTTTTTTCAGAAATTATTTCTTTAAATTACATCCAGACATTCTGGACAATACACTAATTTATGGCTCTTTATTATACCCATTAAGCAAAATAAGCACAATATATGTATTTAATCATGTTTATGATGATCAACTGGATGAAAATGAAATTACAATTATATTACAACGATATATTTTTTTTTTACAGTGAAAAAGTGTGCTTGCCAAACCCTGTATTATTTTATTATTATTTATATATTATCATTATTATCATAGTATTTATTAATATTTGGAATTATTTATTTATTTATTTCAACTTTTAGTTTGTTTTATTATTTTATTTTAATTATATATATAAATACAGCACACACACACACATTATATATATATATATATATATATATATATATATATATATATATATATATATATATATACACACACACATATACATATATATACACATATACATTCATATACTTATATATATATAGAAAAGTTAAAGAATTTTAAGCAAAAATTACTACAACTGATATAAAAATAAATTATATGCACACACACATACATACATACATACATACATACATACATACATTAATGTATATATACATATTCGGTATATATAATATATACATTTATATATTTATGTCAGTTGTAGTAATTTTGCTTCTTTAACTTTTTTTATTTCAGTTATTTGCAAAATCATCATTTCTAATTTTCTTTTAATTTTTTTTTGACTATTTCTTTTTGTTTGACTTTGACTTCAATTTAATTTCATCTTTATTTCAATAATAAAATCACTGGGCCTCCTCACATCAGTATTGTGCGGTTTAATTTCTAATTTGTTGTTGCTTTTTTAAAAGATGATTTTGAAGAAGAAAAAAACCCCTCTTAAAATGTATTACGTATTGTCAAGTATTTCTTTTCCTGGTAGAATAAATTAGTAAAGGTGTAAATCTGAGGCTGTGGCATTCAATACCAGAGAGACATAATGAGATTTTTTGTTTTGTTTTGTTTTGTTTTTTTACACCAACAGAAGAGGTCTCCATTAGCATCTCTGTATCCAACTGCCAGATCCAGGAGAATGTGGTAAACATTTATGCTGTTTTTTTATATTTTGAGACATAATATCTCATATTCTTTCTGTATCAAGCTTTCCGTTTCTGTGTGCAAGAGCTCACTGTTCCTGTCGGTTTGCCGATACCTGCAACCTTGAGTTCCAGTGTGATATAAACACACAATGCCTCTTGGAGATTATTTTGATTACCTGCTTGGCCATGGGGTTGCCATGGTTACTCAAGTCTTTCTGACACAGTCCTAGTGAGATGTAGAAATACTGTAGCTCTTTAGACTACTGGTTTGAATTCAGCCATTGTTACAGTACAAAATAAAAAAAAGAGTAGATCCGAAGAAATCTGATGTACCAAGCAATGCTTCTGAGCTTAGGGAACAGCCCATTTTGGCACATACTCTTACATTTTGTTTCTGTTTTTCTTACAGGATATTAGCACAGTGTATCAGATTTTCCCTGATGAAGTACTTGGCTCTGGGCAATTTGGCATTGTCTATGGAGGTAATGTATCAGTCTATTTACACGGAGTTCTTTGACATGGGCATCCAGTGAGGAAATGTTTTGGAATCTGTATACTAGGAGAATATTTCATACATATTTTACTGTATTCAAATATTGTAATATTTAAATGCAGTACAGAACTAAAGAACAAATGTAGTACAATGAGGATAAACCTTTGTCTAATATTCACAGTAAATAGGCATTTACATTATAGCCATACTTCATATCTGATTAATGAATGATAAAAACGCACAAAATCCTTTCTGATATAATACAGGGAAACACAGAAAAACAGGAAGAGATGTTGCCATCAAGATCATAGATAAGCTGCGATTTCCTACCAAGCAGGAAAGTCAACTGCGCAATGAAGTTGCTATTCTTCAGGTAAATACAAAGGCTGCTATTTTATATTATATATATATATATATATATATATATATATATATATATATATATATATATATATATATATATATATATATATATATATATATATATATATATATGCACATTGTAAAAAAATTTGGTTGGTTTTTGTTGGTTTAACTTAAAAAAAAGTAAGTAACCTGGTTGCCTTCAAATTTTGAGTTTATTAAAATAAAAAATTTGAGTTGATACAATGAAGGAAATTTGTTTAATAAATAGAAACTCAAAATATTTTTGTATCTGAACCACATAAAAAATGTGATAAGTCATGAAAATAGCACTATTTGGCATGTTTGACTGCATCAAAATAAAACATAGAAATAAGACACACACAATTACCCAATATGCTTACAAAATCTTTTAATAATATTTCAATAAAGGTTGTCGAATCTTAAAAAAATTGTCATTGTATTAACTCTAAATTTTAATTTCAATGAACTCAAAATTAAGGCACCCAGGTAACTTTTTTTCTAAATAATTTTTTACAGTATATATATATATATATATATATATATATATATATATATATATATATATATATATATATATATATATATATATATATATATATATTAGTGCTGGCCAATCAATCATCATCATGATTCATCACATACAAAATAAAAGTTTGTGTTTACATAATATATGCTTGTACAGTGTATAATTATTATGTATTTTTTAATACACACACATATACATGTCTATATTTAAGAAATATTTGCATGTATATACTGTATATATTTATATAATTATATTATATACAAATATAAATATTATATAAGGTTTGTAAAAAAAAAAAACCTGTAAATAATCGTGATAATAATATGATTCAAATTTTGTGCTGTAATCATTTCACAATTACTCTCTCAATTAATGTAGAAACAACTTAAAGACAGTATATTTTAAATATTTGTGGCATCTTTTTATGAATGAAGGCCAGTATCTGATACTAATACTCACTGATATTAATACTCACATAGACAGGACATTCACAGACCTGATCAGATATAATGTAACGCTAGCCAAATGATGACAGAAGAAACAGATGCTGCATTAATTGCATTAAATATGTTTAAACTGAAAAAAATAATTGCATGTGCTAGTTTTTAACATCACTATTAATATATATATATATATATATATATATATATATATATATATATATATATATATATATATATATATATATATATATATATATATATATATATATACACACACACACAGAGTATATATGGTTGCACTTTATATATACAGGTCCTTCTCAAAAAATTTGCATATGTGAAAAAAGTTGTAGTAATGATAAAAATTAAACTTTCATATATTTTAGATTCATTGCACACCAACTGAAATACTTCAGTCTTTTATTGTTTTAATACTGATGATTTTGGCATACAGCTCATGAAAATCTCAAAAAATTAGCATATCATGAAAAGGTTCTCTAAACGAGCTATTAACCTAATCATCTGAATCAACTAATTAACTCTAAACACCTGCAAAAGATTCCTGAGGCTTTTAAAATCTCCCAGCCTGGTTCATTACTCAAAACCGCAATCATGGGTAAGACTGCCGACCTGACTGCTGTCCAGAAGGCCATCATTGACACCCTCAAGCAGGACATTTTTTCACTATAGTTTAGAAAATGGTAATAAAATAACTCTTGTCAGAACAAATTCATCTTGATAAATGTCAGATATCTTTGATAGAAATGTATGTAATGGATTACAATCAACCAATCATCTGTCAGCTGTTAAATTTAACTACACAATTAGATAATATCAATTTAGGTCCACCAATGACCAAGCAATGCTTCATTTTGTTCAGTCTGTGGTGTAAAAGGTTGCATTAGCAATTAAAGAAAAAACACTTAAGTAAAGCATGGTCAGGTCAAAGTATCAGAATCATTTATTCCCAAGTTTTTATAAAGTGTACTGGTAGTCCACTATATGAAGAATTTTTGGATATAATAGTTTACTTTGTTGCTATCCTCGCTTAAATAAATGAACTATAGTGTCCTGCACCCACTAGTAAAAAAATTATATCTGGTGTCTGAATAATTTTTGGTTTGACTGTATAAATATATTTATTATGCACATTGAATACTACTACTTCTACTGATAACAATTAAATATATTTGTATGTAATAATATTATTCAGTATATTATGAATAATAATATTTTTAAAGGCATATTAAATCCAAATTTGTACATAAAAATTATTTAGATTAAACATTTATAATACAGTATTGGCAATTTTCAAATTAAATACAGATGTCATAACTGTCCTCTGCAGAACCTCCACCATCCCGGCATTGTCAACCTTGAGTGCATGTTTGAGACACCGGAGCGTGTCTTTGTTGTCATGGAAAAGCTCCATGGCGACATGCTGGAGATGATACTGTCAAGTGAGAAGGGAAGGCTGCCAGAACGCATCACCAAGTTTCTCGTTACGCAGGTACATCTCACAGGCACCGCACGCCGCAACAATGGCAGAATCGTTATACAACTCAATCCCATATAAATATTTGAAAATAAATTGGAACGCTTTCCATTTTAATTTACAAGTTCTTTTGTTTTATTCCATATTGCGATAATAACACTGTTCCGCTCCTTTCCCAGATTCTCGTCGCTCTCCGCCACCTTCACTTCAAGAACATCGTTCACTGTGACCTCAAACCTGAGAATGTTTTGTTAGCCTCCGCTGACTCTTTTCCACAAGTGAGTAAAATCCCAACGGAACGAGAAGCGACAACAAAAGAAAGGAAATATCTGAATGAAGTGAGGCCACACCGAAATGAACATAAATGGATCTGTTTTTGTAAATGTGCAAGAATAAAAGATGGTAATTATAGCGTTCTCATGGTGTGTTCGAGGCACAGGGTTGTGTGTGTCTCTACATTCTAATGAAAGATTTCTAAATTATCCTCCCATTGTTTCTTCTGTCTACTGCACAAGCTTGTCTCTGGAAGCTCTCAAGCAGAAAGATGACTCACTGTTTGAGCGCAGGCAAACATTTCGGAAGAATACTAAACAAATCACTGCGTGTCATTTACAAATATTTTGCAGAGGTGGAAGCAGAGCTAGAGCTGTCAACATCTGAGCTCGTATCCTCAGGTGCTTGTTGCTGTGCTTAAGCAAACGATTTAAAGGTAGAAAGCCCTAGATCAGCAGGAGATACATTGTAACCACATCCAACTGGGTGATAATTTCACTCGACTTTCGTTCAGACCGTGACAACTGATCATTACGGCGTCTGTGGTGTTAAAAGCTAGCGCAAGAACAAAAGGATGTTATTTTTTTGGTCTTTTGTGCATCTCAGTCCTAGTCGAGTAAAATAGCCAGTTCCTCCCGGTGTGTCTGCTTATTGTGAAGCTCATTATTCCTGGGTTTGTCTTGCAGGTGAAGCTGTGTGATTTCGGTTTTGCACGTATTATTGGCGAGAAGTCTTTTAGGCGTTCGGTGGTAGGCACCCCTGCGTACCTCGCCCCGGAGGTGCTTCGGAACAAGGGCTACAACCGCTCTCTGGACATGTGGTCCGTGGGTGTCATCGTCTACGTCAGTCTCAGCGGGACGTTCCCCTTTAATGAGGATGAGGACATTCACGATCAAATCCAAAATGCTGCTTTTATGTACCCACCCAACCCCTGGAAAACAGTGACACCAGAGGGTAAGTTTTGGGGGGACACAACCATCAATGAATGTGAAGTTTAAAGGTTTACCCGAAAACATTTCAATTCCGTCGTTTCAAACCTGTACGAGGAAAACAAAAGAATATATATATATTTATGTATTTTTAAAAATGTTACGGTCAGAACAATGAAAGTCTTTCGGGTGAGACTGTTGACTTTCACTGTACAGACAAAGATTGTTTAAAAAAAATATTTGTTCGTGTTCCACAGAAGAGAGTCCCACAGGAAAGGAATTTTAATTTTTAGATAAACTACCCCTTTAACAACAAAACTCCAAATTAAATTTTGTAGTACATACATACTGATAACTATTTAAACCAAGTCAGCTAGCTGTAACCGCTCTTATCTGGAAGCGGTTTAGAGTCCTAAATGTGTGTGTTTATCCTCAAAAATGTAAGTGGTAATCCAGTCAGAGAGCTATTTTTTGAATCCCATCTCACATACGGATAACCTTATTAGGATAGTTATTGTGACTTAGCTTCCATTAGCTAATATCACTGCCAATCTACAAATATGAGCTCTATGTACTGCTATTTCTGCTACTGATATTCTCCTAGACATTAAACTCTATTTTGAAGTCATACTTCAGCTTGATGTTCCGGTTGTTCAAATTATCATGTACGCATAGATGACCTCAACTCGCCCAAATCATTCTCACTTGGGTCATGGTTCACAATCTAAGAAGGTATGGTCAGTATTAATTCAAAGTAAAGGCCTGAATTGAGGCCTTGGATAGGTAATATTTACCTTTAAGTCAAATGCAATCTTTACGAATAGAATTGACCTTCATCTCATTACCTTAACTAGATTTTTGATGCCCTCACCTTTGACCCTGTTTATTTACTAATTCCCTCTTTCTTCCTCATTAAAATAGCAAGAGAACCAGAGACCACACTTTACTTCCTTGAGAACACTGGCAATTGGAACAAATTATTCGCATAGACTTTTATTTATTTATATAGTTTGGCTGGTATCAAGTATGGCCATTTTAACAATTACTTTCTGTTTTTGAAACGGTTTTAATTGAATTTGTTGCCGTTTACTGTGAAGTGAAAACAATTAATTGGCATAACAGAGTATCGCAAAAGCGCTTTACAAAACAATTGGGGAAATTACAGACCAAAGAAGAAGTTAGATTAATTTTTACTGCAATGCATGTACATCTCTGTTATTTGAAAAAAATAAAAAATATATATTAGAATATAATAAATCATTTCAATATAAATGCATTTCACAATATATTAAATCTTGAAACTTGTGTAGTCACTTTGCGTGCTACCAAGGTGATTGTAAACTGTGTAAATGTGGGAGAGAGAGAGAGCTGAAAGAGAAGGAAGGGGTAAAGAGAAAAGATGAAGAGAAGAGAGGGCAAGGGTTAAAGAAAGAGATTGGTGAGAGCGTGCTCAATTTTTGTTACGACCCATTCATGTGTATAATGCCAAGCGATCCCTCAGACTAAAGCGCAGAGGCCTCAAGGTTAAGAAACTTTGGAGTGTCTCGGAAATTTGTGACCCCTGAAATAATGTTAACATGATGTTGGTTTTGCTCATTATCCCTCTGGACACAAAATCCCTCAGGTTTTCCACCACAGTCCGGTCACTGACAACCTGTTTTGTTGTTACAGCAATTGACCTCATTAATAACCTGCTGCAAGTCAAAATGAGGAAGCGCTACAGCGTGGACAAGTCTCTCAGCCATCCCTGGTTACAGGTTAGTAGATAATGACTTTGATATGCCCTGTATAAAAATAACTATGATATACACACAAAAAAAGTTCAGTTTTTCCCTCAGACACATTAGGCAGCTGAAATAGAGGTGGAATTACCCCTTCATATCGGTGTTAGAGAACATTAACGTCTTAAGGCAATAATAACCTGTACAGTGCTACAGAGTACACATACTATGAAACTTGCAAAATACATTTCGAAATTTGTATGACATCTGTGTTAAATATATATTAATTAAATATTTAAAAAATATACTGTTGTTCAAGTGCATGAATGTTTTTCATCATGTTACTATGTTTAAGAGTAAAAATGTAGAATGATGAAATAAAATGAATCTCATTATTCTGTCTTTATATAAATAAATATACAATAGCAAACCGAATGAAATGTTTTTGGATATTAATTGCAATTGCAGATAAATGTCCGAAATGTTAATTGTTAATTTTAATAATTGTTAATTACAAGTACATGATAGTTTAAATGAATATTGAATGCAGTTAGAGTGCTTTTTTGACCCACTTATGTAGTACATCTTTATTTGTCATTTGCTGACAAACATAAATATACTAATAATGTCATTTCTGTTGAATGTCATGCATAGAAATATATTTGTAATGGAGAAGTTCAAATGTAATAATGAACACAGTTCAAATTATAATCTAGTATGTGCTGTTAGTCAACACATCAAAATAACTACTTCAAAGCATAAAACATTATCAACAAATTAACTTTTTAATTTGACATTATTATGAAGTGCACTTTAAAAAACATTTAAGTGTGTTAAATGTAATTAAATTGTACTCCAAGTACAAAAGTGGCCTTTTATTTGATTAATAATTTGTTAGCTGCAAGTATACACATTTACAGATATTGACATGTTTTATTCATATTATTTCTAATAATATGTCTAAATTATAAACTTTTTTTAGCAGTGTGGAACACTAAAAATAAATCTAAAAACAGATATTTTTGACCACTAAAAATGTCTTTATGACAGGACTACCAGATGTGGCTGGACCTTCGGACTCTGGAGTGCAAAATGCTGGAGCGATATATCACCCATGAAAGCGATGATTTGCGCTGGGAGCATTTTGCAGAACAAAATGGCCTTCAGTACCCAGCCCACTTAATCAACCCTCATGCCGATGTCCGTGAAGAGGCGGAGTCTGACGAGCTTGTGATGGGCATGCTCAGCGACAGAGTCAGTGTTCTGTAAATTGCTGCCTGCCCCTTTAAGGGCACCATGACGGAACTCAAGCCAATATACCACGAAATCACCGCTTTAATCAACAGTAAATTACTTGACAATTCCAAACAGAAGTACTGCACAATTTCATTTAACAGTAAACTACAGATCAAGCACAAATTTCATTAAACACACAGTGCCTAAACCACAAAAGCCAACCAAGCCATACATTACGTAGACAAAAACAATCATACCCAAATATATAACAATAATGCATTACAACAATAACAAAAATCATCAAACAAACTGCACAAACTTACACGATCAAAAATAAATCTGTTTTGTTTTTTGCCATTAACTGGCATGACAGTAAAAAAAACTGTATCAAGAAGTCATATATGAAACAGGTTATAAAATGAACTTATCAAGCCTTTTTAATTAATTAACTTATTAATATTAAATTATTCAGCTATGGAAAGACCATTAATACCACATATTTTGTGGTGACCTGTTGCATCATGATAACTTGACAAAATAGAGAACATTTATAGCTTTTGTGGTTTTGTGTTCATGTGCTTATGAATGTAGTGTGTGTGCGTGCGTGCGTGCGTGTGTGTGTGTGTGTTACTTTGGGGGTTGGTTATGTTTGTGTTCTGTGCA
Organism: Pseudorasbora parva; assembly: GCF_024679245.1. Classification (NCBI taxonomy): domain Eukaryota; kingdom Metazoa; phylum Chordata; class Actinopteri; order Cypriniformes; family Gobionidae; genus Pseudorasbora; species Pseudorasbora parva. The sequence continues at coordinate 12,972,127 of NC_090181.1, forward strand.
AGTGTAAGACAGCAAAACAACACTGCCTGTGAACTGGAGATGTTTTCCCTTTTGCTTTCTCTAGATATGTTGGGATAATAAAGTGCAGCTGGTTGTGTACGCATAAAATAATATGTGCTCATGACAGATTTTCAGTGTGTTTCTTTCAGTGTTCCCTTTAAATGAAAGTGCACCCCTAATGTTCTCATAATCTGTTCTGTCCAAAAGGCTGATTAATATGTTCACAAAATATTTTTGTTAGCTATATAATTATGGGCTGGAATGAGTGCACAGAATGGCAGTTTGGAATATAATAGGGCAAAGGTGAGTGATAAAGCCATAGTGCTTAGAAAGGATCATATACTGTGGGCTAGTGTTTCTGGCACGATGCTGCTTCCTCTTCAAATCAAGTAGGTGTTATTCGCGGTGTGCCCTCAGGAAAGGTGCTTCCTAATCGACAGATGGCGCTGTATGCTTATGCAGCATTAAAGAGCCTGAAAGTTGGTTCAGTGGGACAGGACAGACCTCTCAACACGTTTTACTAGATCGTTGAAACAATAATAAGAATAATTCAAACAACTAGCAGCAAGGAATTGATATGACATAGCATATTTAACAAATGTGTAATTATGGAAAGTTTAATAAGTAGGCCAAAGGAGGGTAGTTTAAAAATAACTTTAGTCGTGAAAAAGCCACATTTGATAACGAGGCTGTGAGGGCACCTGCCGTATTTTAAATGTCAGGATTTTCAACAACACTATTTTTTTTTTTGTTGTGAAGATTATTATCCATCGTTAGCCAATAATAATTACCAAATGATTAGCTAAACTCTTTTGAACAAACTGTCTGAAAAAAATAAAGAAAATATGGATGTTTTAAAAGTCCTTGTGTGACTTGAATCTTGAGGCAACAATAACAGACAAATTATATTTTCCCATACATAGGCCATATACATATAGTGTCCTCCACGAATATTGGCATATTTGGTAAATATGAGAATGTGAAAATGATTCTACATTGTTTATCTTTTTTATCTTTCATTCGAAAATGCACGAAATGCTAACCTTTCATTGAGGTAAAACAAATGAAAGTGGGGGAAACTTACATTACGAAATAAATGTTTTTCTTCGATGCATGTTGGCCACAATTATTGTCACCCCTACTAAATACGTAAAATAGCCTATATCTGAATTAGACTACCACAATTAAGTTGTTTTATTTTTTTAATCGCACCAGGGTGAGCGTGGAATTGTTCAGCCATGACTTCCTCAACACAGCAGTAGCCTATACATATGAGGAAACACAAAGGCCAAATTCCCTTAATCTTTCATCAGGCTATCCAGCTCATCTCAAAATACATTTTGCCAGTTTAATTTAAAAAAATCCCATTCTGAAACAGCAGTCGGTGTTTATGAATCATTTACACAACGCCACCAGCAGCCTATTCCTGGACAAGAGATGACGAGCTCGTAAAGCTACTAAAAGAAAGGGAAGAATCTTACAGATGGGCTGTCTATCGAGTTACGCATCGTTTGAGTCTGTTTTTTCTCTCTCTCGTCCAAACTCCTCCCCACAATAGATGGAGAATAGAGCCAACAGTGCAGGTGTTACACGACCAAAGCAAAATGTAGGCTACTGTATATGAGTTATCTTTTAAAAAAAATAAGAAATTCGATTAAAAACATGGATTCAAATATTGTGAACATAAAAAAACAGACTACAGTGAAGCCTACTATAAATCACATCAACAAAATTAAAAATATATATAAATACAGTGTAAAATAAAATTAATTAAAAAATTATAAGAGAAAGATTCTTTATAAATCGCACATTTTTATAAATTGTTCTGATAGCATTTCAGGCCGGTCATGCAAGCTAAACAATTTTTAATGGAAATGAAAATAGCCTGATATTGGCTATACGTGAATTGGCCCTATTTTAAAACTACAAGAACATTTAATTAAGTCCTTAAATCTTTCAGCAGAATGTCCACAATGGCAAAAGGCTTAATTACCGTCTTTAAAATAAAATAAAAAACCATTGAAGAACTTTTAACAACGCGCAATTCATTTCATGCTTTCTCAAGAACAAACGATAAACACATTAACAGAGCGTTATTTAATATCTGCATTTCCTGGGACAATAGTCAAGTAGGCCTAATATAAAAGCAATACGTGCTTAAATTATGCCTTAAAAGATTTCTTATTAACACATTTGTCTTTTTTCTAGCATAGCTACGATGATCTGCTGAAGTTGCACATGTTTTACTCGGAAAATAGTTAGTATGCAAATGAAGAATCACAGCTTTGACAGTGAGTAACCATATGTTCGGCAATTGCATATTAAAAAAAGGAGAGAGACAGAGATATATCCTGAAAGGATTGTTGCCGTAGTAACTCAGTTTTCCTTCATCCTGGCTGCGTTGGCACAGACAATTTCACCAAAGGAAAACAAATAGTTTCGCACGTCTGAATTATTTGGTTCTGTCAGACAAAACACGAAAATATTTTCCCCGAATCCGCGTTGAGCAGAAAACATGAAACCAGACGGTGCAAAAAAAATTGCCGAATAAATGACTTTTCAGTTCACGAGTCAAACAGTTAGGTTACGTTCTCTCTTTGTTTGTGTGCTATTCATTTCAAACGATAGCTTTATTATTATTTTCGGAATTTAAATAGAAATAGCGGCCAATGTGTTATTATTCTTTGGTGAAAAAGTAGCCTAGGCTATTTGATAGACTTTTATTAACGTTTATTAGGCCTATTTGTTTTCAATTAACTAGGCTATTAGTCAGGAATGTTTTATTTATTTATGGCATTATGCATAATATCTTGTACCTCGAATCAGACAGGTCTCACAACTGGACATAAACGACCAATCAATTGAAATCTTGATTATTTGAAAACAGGTTGCGCGTGGCAGACAGCTCTGCAGAACGTGCACGTGCAGTTAGTTGTATGCTGCTTCGCGCGCGACAGGTTCATCAACCCCCATGTTATTCTCTGCTCCCGCAACGGAGGACATTAAAAGAGAGATTAAACATGTTCGAAGAAAAGGCTTTAAGTTTATAGTCAATTTGATATCATCATTCTGCCAGCTAGAATTTTTTTTTTTTTTCTCTGAGACGAATGTTGGCCTTATAATGGATCGAAGAATAGCTTAAAATACTCCCCAAATTTAGCTTGAACGGTCTAGTAAAATAACATTGTAATTATTAAAAGATAAAGCTAAAATACACGTGATATGAAATCAAATAACAACTAATGTAATGCTTGGTTTTAGTACAAATAAATGTTTCTGATCATGTCAAATATCTGTTAAAACTGTTTTTAAATAACGCTACCAATTAAATTTTAGGTTCAACACATTTTAAATGCAGGTTTTTGTCTCATTATAACAATGATTATAGTGTTTAGGTAGGGCGCTAGGGGACGCCAAAACAGAAATTGTTACAGATTTGACAAACCAATAGAAAATATACATAAAGAAAGGGTAGCTAGGCCTATATATAAGTAAATATGTAAAACAAAACAAAACAGTTAAATAATAATACTAAATTATTGTAATCAATCATTCAGTTTGGCATATTAAAAATGTTCATTCTTTTTTATATAGACACACTTTTGTGTCCATTTTTGTCACGTCATTTTCATATTTCAGAGTTTCAACTTGATTTTCTTTGTTAGTAATTCAGTTCAAAGTGGTTAAGGGTGCAGTCATCTGCAGGTTGCCACTTTGAAATGTAGTAGAAACTAACTGAAAGTTTTTAATTTTAGTGGGTTGGCATTTTTTTATAGTCTATAGCCCTACCACACAATCTATTAATCTACATCTAAGGCACTGAGCAATATGTGAACTGGGTATTTGAGTATTTAAATGAATGAATCAAACTAAACCTAAAGGTTTATACTTTTGGTTAACTTTTGTCAGAGAACTAGCCCTCATGGATTGCCTGTGCTTAGTGTATACACCTCGAAACCTTCATTTTCACTTAAAATATATCCTCCTGTTCTGAATTTCTCCATTGGGAAGTTGTTCAGCTGACAAATTAGACTAGCTAAATATTATGATAACCTTTTCCATCCTAATTTGTAGTGCAGCCTGCACACATGCTAGGATCAACATCAATTACAGTGCAACATTTCAAGTGCGTGGTTCAGAGAAATGTCAGGGAGTCAGCGAAGGGGAACGTGGGGTTTTCGGGGTGGGAGCCGACGGGTCAGTATTCATTTCTGTTAACTCCGAATTTTACTTTGCACAAAATGCTGTACGACCAATCTTTACACGGATCGCCTCAAGAATCTTGAACCTGTGAAGATTTCATTTAAACTGCTTGTTGTTTGGGCAACAGAGGCTCATGCTAATTTCTGCGCAGAACGGCCATCCGGCTGTGTAAACGGTTTTCTCAAGCGAAGCAAAGAAACAAAAATAGCCGTTATGCCACCACACCTAACGTGTTGCTAAATGAGGTTATTCTGAGTCTGACAGAACCCACTGCCTGGGCCACTGAGAAGGCCCTCTGTGGTGGGAATTCAATAGTTGGTGGTGGCTCGCACACTCTCGCCTCATGGCGGAAATGAAGCGATGGTCAGGTCCATTTCCGTCCAATGAAAACCATCCCCCCAAACAAATGACCACCCCTTCATCCTAACTGAGGCAAAAGCTGCGTTTGGGCAGAGTGGATGCACAGGGATTCTCTGCGTGTTTGCGTGCTATGTGGTGGAGATTAGTGGGATTACAGGCTTGGCAGAGGGTGGTGGTGGGAGATTAAAGGCCTTCCTCTGCACAGCAGGGCAATTTTAGTGCGGCTTCGGCAGGCGAGGTTGGACAGTCTTAACTGCAACATGAAATATCTGTGGTGTGTAGATGATTGCTCTGCTCCTGTAGAACTGACTGTACATGCAGTATAGCTTTAAACAACTACGTCAATGTAGGTCATTCAATGATGATTATAACACAATTTCAACGTGTTCTTATACTTATCTGTAAATTCATTCACTCAAAACCGACCCTAAGAATGCAATCCTGCAGCTGAGCACTTTTAAAGAGCTCTTTAAATGCATTCCTTCACTTAAACATTTGCACCTGACCTCTTTCCTTATTAGTGACAAGCTTCTTAGGCTATAGCTGATAGTGTGTAATTATGTAATGTTGTCGGGTCTTGACATTAGGTGGAAGCATGGCACTATAGCCATCAGATGCACATGACTTTGAAATATATAATCAGCATTATTTAAACATTTTTTACAATAAAACAAAAATGTTCAGTTTTTGAAAAACAAAAAACATGAAAGTGGACAAGTATTCAAGGAAACATTGCCTGCAAAGTTGAGATGATATATTCCCCCAATGTTTTTGCATCAACAGGCACTCAGTGGTTTCTGATAGAGTTACAAAATGCCTTTACATCATCTCCAATTTGAAAATGAATGATAGAATTATCATTTTAAATTTCACAATTTCGATTAAAAAAAACTTTGTTAAAAAGCTTGTGCCACTTAACATGCTGTTTGTAAGCTAATTGCATTTAATGTAGGTTGCGGTTAAGCTAGGCTTTATAAAATAATTTATATATAAAAAAGCTAAATCTTGGGTTTTGACACTAACTATTACACTTCATAACACTCAGTGGTTGTGTTATTTTCATTTTAAATATTTTTAACTACATTTGCAAATAAGAGGCGCAAGCAAATTCGACTTCTGGAAGAATCTTTAGCAAAACCAGTTGCTTACACAAATTTAGTTCTTTGCACACACTGACCAAAAAATAAAAATAAAAAAAATACCTGGTTTATTATGCAAATGAACCAAGGCAACTTTTCATCGTTTTTTTAACAGCATTATTTTTTGCAGGCATCATGCGTCATGAATCACAGTACATATGTGCAGGATTTTTTTTTCTCTCTTAAAGACTGACAGCTCATCTTTTTTTCCCTTTTTGTTCTGTCAGTTTTGTCTACGGTCTAAAAGTTCTAAAACCTCTAAAACCTTTATTTGATAAATTCGGCACATAAAGGAGTTGGATTTGAGGCAGTATTCCGTTTCCTTTCTACGCTCTGTACAATTTTCTCTCAGTGCCCTATTGTTTTGTCATTCACTGTCCACAGTTAAAATAACACACCTGACAAGCAATCCAACCACTCGGACCAAATTAGACATCATTTCACACGGAGACAAAAAAGCCTTTCTAGGCTCAAAATGTCCTCCTCATTTTTTCGTTTTCGACGATTTGGTCAGTGTGTTTTTTTTTTGTTGTTTTTTTAAATCCCTATGACCCATGCCTAAAGTGTTTCCACAAAAGTCATATAGAAACAGTCTGACATTGTATACATATAATCAGCATTAACCTCCTATAACTGTAAACAAACAAAGTTCCATTATTAAGAACTTCCCCCAACTATCTGGATGTTGTGGCAGTATGTAAACTGTAAACAGCTATCAAATCCACCTTCTAATACTTTCAGTACAAATATATACAACACATAAGCCTAGTTCCTTTCCTGTGGCAAACAACATGACTGCACTCATATAGCGTATCTTCTCAAAAGGACAAAGAACTTGGAGGTCATAATGAAGGGTATGTGCAGTGGTTGATTTGAAAAATTAGTAATTGTGCAAGCATCTCTCCAGCCACTGGCTGTTTTAATGAGTAAATATTAACAGTAATGGCATGCAATTTCCCGTGGTGGTGCTCACCTTGCTCTTGGTTATTCACTCTAGTGACACTGGCTTTGTTTAGCTGAGGCTGTGCCTTACATCACCTTGGTAACCATAATCATAAAAGCCCCCCTAAGTGCGAAGGAGAAAATTAGAGTCCAAGATTTAATAAGAGGTCTTATGATAAACCAATGTTCTAAGGGATAAAATGAGGAAATCCCCCCCCCCCCCCTCTCTCTGCAGATATGAACATCATTTCAATGGTAGTGCAAGAAATTCGATAACTGTCCATTAGTGGGATCCAAGGATAGCTCAGATTTGATAGGAAAAGAAAATAATGAAGTCTGTTGATTGTTTTCTCTCCCTCACGCTCGCGCTCCGTCTTTCTGGCTGTAGCCTTCTCCTCGTGTAAACAATTGTATGCTGAATTTTAATTCAAAAGATGATGATTTCATTCATTAATACACCTGCCGAGCAGAGGAGAGTAATCTGGCAGAACCGGGGGAATATCTGTGTTCACCATCATATTCAAATTACTTATTTTTTTGCATTCGTCCTCTCAGTTACCTAACGTTAGCTGGTGAAGTTTTATTTGCCACTACGCCAACTAATTTTTCCAGCAGAAAACTGCATCGTCTGCATTATGTCTTTATGGGTGTTTTAAGGACCCCCTCGAAGCAACCCCTGTAATGCTGAAGGAGTGTCTTGTTGTGATATTTCTCAAAGGTCATCAGCCTACAGATACAGAACTGTGCAATGACAGCAAAGGTTAATTGAAATGAAGAAATTATTTTTGGTTATTAAATACCACTGCTGTCAGCGCCAGTATGTACGTTCTTTAATAATAATTCTATTCTCCGGCTGATGAGGATACTGTCATTTGGTCGTGCAGGTGTACGTCCATGTGTGAGGAGCTCCGCTGAAAAGCGACCCATCACTGTCAGCCATGTGATGTATTCACTAACTTTATCCTCTCTGTGGCATTAAGAACAAGCCACACAGTGTGAGGCCAAGTGCTCGCCAAGAAAGGAGAGCGAGGAGCGAAAGGAGGGAGAAGAGACCAAAGTTTACCTTCCACTTCAGTAGCTCTGTAAAGGGCTGAAGATGAAAGGTGCTATTTGGTTTGTGGGACAAACTGAACTGTGATTCTGCAATGAATAGACTTCTTCATAGGCCTGTATACAGTTCAGTTGTTTTAATGGGACAATTGTATTTGTAATTATCTATCTATCTATCTATCTATCTATCTATCTATCTATCTATCTATCTATCTATCTATCTATCTATCTATCTATCTATCTATCTATCTATCTATCTATCTATCTATCTATCTATCTATCTATCTATCTATCTATCTATCTATCTATCACTAAATTAACTACATTGTTATTTTAGATATAATGAGCTTCTTCATCCAACGAGTAGTAGTGTAGCGTGACTAAACAGTACTAAAACAGTTTTTAACACTGAAGTTATGATCCAATGCAAACTCAGATGGCTCTATATCATACACCCGGCGCAATGCAACGGCAGGCAACATGAAAGTGTTTTATGCTCGTTTCAGCCCGACGCAGTTTTCGTTTTCACATCCACCGCCACGTTGTTTAAATAGCAAATGCTATCTGTTCGCCCATGAAAGTGACCATTGTTGGCGTGCTGCTATTTTGAGACATCCTAAAACGACTGCGCCATTGACCAACAAAAACCTGGTCTAAAGTTAATAGGGCAGTATTTTTTGTGTTATTTAAAGGCCGTGTTAGTAATATGCGCCTATGGGTTCACAACGTGCATACACTCTGCTTATTAAATGAACAGGGACGCAAGTGTTTTTGCTAGTTTCAGATGCAGCAGCACACAAACATTTTTAAATATTCAAAATAAAATAGCGAATCCGCCATGGTGCAAGCGCAACTGGCTTTTAAAGGGAATGGGAGATGAGACCCCAATTGGTTTATTGCATGTTACGCTCAAAACACACTCAACCCTAGCCTAGAAATCTAGACGCACCCTAGCGGCAGTAAATCTAATCTGCCCGCGAGTGTCGTCTAGCAACTCTCAATACCCTTCTGAGCTGTAATCCCCAAACTCTTGTCGGGCCAATCACATCGTGTATAGAGTCGGTGGGCGGGGCCATAATGACGACGGCCGAGTTGCGCTTGCGTGCTTATAGTAAACACAGAACCTGGCGAACGGCGGTCTTTCGAATCAGCTTTGACCGCGACTGTGGAAGACTTGGAGTTAAGCTTTTCTCTGAGAAAAGAACAAAGAACGGCACTGAAGTCAATCTTAAAAAGGGAAGATGTGCTCATAGTTTTGCCAACCGGATATGGCAAATGTTTAATCTATCAACGAGCTCTGTTTCACCTCCGTTGCTCTGGTTGGTTGTAGCGCTATCCTATCGCGTGCAGAGGGAGTTTGAAAGACAACCGTTTATCCCGCCCCTCGGATTGAGCCGTCAATGGTGAGTTTCCAGACCAAACATCTTGATGTGGGTCTGGCTTGTCAGCTCAACCCTACAACCATTTTAGACCTTGCGCTTGGCACGCCGACCATTTTTTCCCAAAAAAATTCCACTAAGTGCACCTGCACAATGCACTCAGATCACCAAAATAGGGTGTTGTAAGTAAAACTGATTTATTCCAGTGAATCAGTTTGTTTGGAAGGTTCATGTAAATGAACAGATTCATGAAAATGGCCCATTGATTTGACTATGTACTATATTTCTGACTTGGTTATTTAAGTTAGAATGGCTGTAGTATAAATTTACCCTAATTCGTTCTAAATCATCTACGTATACTAAGTATATATTTACATTTTTTCCCACCACGTGTCACATATACTTCGCCTTCTTGACATCAGCCTTAGCATAAAGACTCTAATTAGAAAGTCACATGAAGGGAGCCACTGTTTCCAGCTTTAAGCACTGTCACATGGCTCAAAAATAGCTGCTGTTTGCTCAGTGTGACTGGAGGGATTTTACCTGTATTGCAGCATATCAAACACCTTTTCAAACTGCTGCTTTGACAAGTTTCTTGACTGCTGCCCTGGCTGAAGTGACCATGGCATATAAACAGGATCCTTCGGTTAGTAAACACTGCACATTTAAATCTGAGATTCAGATGCTAGAAGTCTTAATTAAAATACTACAAAGTTACTACAAAGAAAATAGGAATATGTACATATAATATATAACAAATGGATAATTTGTTTTTTAATAGGCAAAAATGGCAAAATATTTGAATAGCCTCATCCATTTTAATCACAAATCACTGCAAGAAATGCACAAATGTTGTAGATAAAGTAATAGCTTTCCCTGACTTGCAAAAAGCTTTTTATAAGAAAAAGTTAATGAGTAGCTGGAAAAATGTCCCAGTTTGTTTCGGTTTAATATGAGACCAAATATCAACTACTGTAAGGGTACAAATCTGATGGAAGTTCTCAAGTCACTTATTTGTTGTTTTTGCAATTTGGGCAGAAGCATTATTATGTTGAAAAATAACATCTGATCACTGCTGTTTAGATAACAACGTTTCATTTGTAGGAGGCAAGCCATTCTGCAATATTCTTTTCACAGTGAAGTAGCACACCAATACCAGCAGCTAAAAAAGCTCCCAACACAATGACACCTCTTCATTAATGCTCCATTCACTGTGGTGACAGATGCATTTATTATTATATTTCTCAGCTCTGGAGTATCTTGGAGTAACTTGTGTTTCATCACGCCACACAACTCTGCTGAACCAAACTTCCCATAAATCCAGCAGTTGTATTATTAATACTTTTAGATAACTTTGTGCCCTTTGTTAACGTCCACTAATTTGTTGAATTTATAATCTGTACTGTTTGCATGCTATGCCTTTGTTACTCAGAAAACCCAAGTTATCATTACTTCTCTGGGTTGAGTATGCAACATGCAGTGCAAAAACATTTTTTGCTGCCAAGAATTTGTTTTAAATAAAAATTGTTCGACACAGGCATCAACAATCTATTATAGAAAGTTTATTAATACACATTTGAGTGATTCTAAGAATGCAAAGTTAATGAGATCTAATGAGTCTAATTGGCTCTAAACATTTGTGTTCAAACTTATTCAACCCCCAAAAGTCACATTTTGTGCAGAATCTTTTATTCTTTATAACCTCCAATAAACTCTGCCTGTATGTGCTTAGAAGCTTCTGTCAACTCCCTACTGTGATCTTGGCCCATTCCTCGCTTGAAAAAGCTTCAGAATCACTGATAATCTTTGGTTTTCAGGTTACCACTGCTTTCTTCAAATTCCAACAATTTATATCCGACGACTGTACAATCCAGTCAAGAACACGACTGATCCTGAACCAAGCTTAAGTATATTTTTTTTATACTTGAGGGAAAGTCCATTGATCATTAAACTTCAGTCTCTAGACTGAAGGCATCACCATCTTTGCCAAAATGGCTTGATACTTCAAATAATTCATGACGACCTTCATACAGTGAAGATTTTCACTTCTTACAAGAGCAAATAACCCCATAACAAGACTGGACCACCTTCACGATTGACCATCGAGATGTTGATCTTCTGCCTTTTTTACAGCAGACAAACAAGGACATCGAATCCATGGGTCCAAAAAGTTATTTTAGGTTATTTTAAGGACATCGAATCCATGGGTCCAAATTAATTTTAGCATATTTAATTCGGCCTATAGGTCTTCTATAGGTCAAGAGGAGCATTTGGCAAGATGAAAGATGAAGGCAGTACATTTTCTCAGTTGCTCTGATCAAACATTTTATTCCCCTGAATGATATTGTGCTTTCTCCTTTTAAAACCATCAATAGTTTTCTGGTACAACATTTTAAACTTATGAATAAGACTTAGGGAGGTCTCTAGGAACTTTTAGTGTTTTATAAATCTTCTTGTAGCCATAGACTTTCTAATGTAAGAAATCGATTTGTTCTCTATAGAACTCTTTTGGCTTGGCCGTATTTGCTACTCAACTTTAGCATATCCATGAGTTAAAGGAAGTGTATGCAAGATTGTGGCCAAAAGTGGTATTGCAATAACTTTCAAATGACTAGAGTGGTGTATCCCCTCTCCCCCTCCCCCTGACTCGATTTTGCCAGTATTGGCTGCAGGATCCAGCAGGAATGTTTGTAGCTGCAGCTGTGGTAACTAGAGCAGATCTGGCAACCAGAAACACTACTGACTTTGTGATTGGTCGATAGGTGGAGGACGGAGCTTCAGGACAAAACACAACATGTCAACATCAGTTGAGGGCTGCAACAACAACTTTTAAATGACAATATCCTGGCCGGACTACTGTTGTCAGTGATATAAGTATTTGAAATTAACATGATTTCTTAATGTCTAGTGACATATCAGGGCCATTTTATGATTCATTGAAATACATTTCTTACATACATTATGTGTAACAGAACAAGCTAATACAGTTTTGTTAATTGTGTTTTAACAAAAAAAATTGTACGATATCATACCAATAAACGACTTAAAAAGAGCAGCATTGAATAGGGCTTGAATGACACTGTATTACAAAGAAATCCCATAACTCAAAAGCATTATATTATATATTGACATAATCACATTTAATTTGACACCAAACTTTTATAGATGACATTTTAAACCTACATTTGTAAATGATTAGTCTCTGGGGGGTTTAATACTGTAATATTGTTTGTGTGTGTGTGTGTGTGTGTGTGTGTGTGTGTGTGTGTGTGTGTGTGTGTGTGTGTGTGTGTGTGTGTGTGTGTGTGTGTTAATGAATTGATGATATAACATAACTATATTTCATATAAAATAATGATCTTTTAAAATGTGTTTGCTACTTGAGATAAACACCTTGTGAAACTCTAAATTGGGTTTATAAAACCTCTCTATATTTGTGACAATATCTTGCAATTGATCATGCTTGAGTTACACTTCAAGATGCAAAACGCAAAAGTTGCTTTTTGTGTTTAGTTTTTTTTTTTCAAATTAATAAGACTATTCAAATTTTATTTGTTATTCTTATTGGGGTAATACTGACACAAGACAGCAAATAAAATAGTAAAATAAAGCCACAAATATTAAAACAAAGCAATTAATTTATTCATGCCACAATGAACTATGGGAGTCCTAGCCTAGAAATCTAGACGCACCCTAGCGGCAGCAAATCTAATCTGCCCGCGAGTGTCGTCTAGGAACTCTCAATACCCTTCTGAGCTGTAATCCCCAAACTCTTGCCGGGCCAATCACATCGTGTATAGAGTCGGTGGGCGGGGCCATAATGACGATGGCCGAGTTGCGCTTGCGTGCTTCTAGTAAACACAGAAACTGGCGAACGGCGGTCTTTCGAATTAGCTTTGACCGCGACTTTGGAAGACTTGGAGTTAAACTTTTCTCTGAGAAAAGAACAAAGAACGGCACTGAAGTCAATCTTATAAAGGGAAGATGTGCTCGGAGTTTTGCCGACCGGATACGGCGAATGTTTAATCTGTCAACAAGCTCTGCTTCACCTTCGTTGCTCTGGTTGGTTGTGTATCGTATCCTATCGCGTGCAGAGGGAGTTTGAAAGACAACCGTTTATCCCGCCCCTCGGATTGAGCCCTATCAATGGTGAGTTTCCAGACCAAACATCTTGATGTGGGTCTGGCTTGTCAGGCTATGGGAGTCCACTTCCACAGATAGAATTAGGTTGAGAACAAACAGTTTAAGCAAGAACAACTTGATACAGTTAAGTTATGCTTACTTAATTTAATTAAGGCAATGAGTATGCAACAACTGAATTAAGTAAACTGAACACATTTCTTTTTACAATGTCTTTTGTGTTATTCTGAGGCAGAAATGGCTTTTTTAAGTTGTGCATTTGCTTACCTTTTTGCTAATTTCCTGAAAAATATTTGTGGTTAAGACAATTAAAAGCTTAGTGTTTAGCCATTTTGGGCTTGGCCTTTTGATCAGGAGTGAACACAATCTTAAACTCTACAAGCAGTCCATACCTATAGGCCCTTAAACCTGAAGCAAATCCTACCTGACAATTCATATAATATCTGGCATCAAACAACATGTGACATGTCATGCATTTACTGCCTGTTTACAAATATCCCAATAGCTAAGGTTCTGTTGTTTACTCCAGAGATCCAACGGTATTAATCTCTGCTCACTGAAAGGAATCTGAACAGACAGCTTGCATGAAAGAAAGCATAAACAAATCACAGCGGCCTCATGCTTTTACAATAGTCCTGAGGACAAGAGCTGTCAGACACTATCTGCTGACCCAGTCTTGGAAATCTTCTCACATTCTCGAGACCTCTATGCAAAAAAACTTAGGTTTACATACACGCTACCTTTTATCAGTATCATTACTCAGTCTTTATAGATATCTAATATGCTGATTTGCTGCTCAAGAAACATTTCTAATTATCAATGTTGAAATAATTTGCTGTGACATTGTTGTGATCATTTAACTGTATATCTGTCTAATGTATCAAGTATTTATTTATTTATTTTTTAAAAACAAATGATCACACAGAAGTACAGTTGCAACATTTATAAGGATGTTTTGCATTGAATTGAATGATCTTTTAACAATTCTTTTTATTACATCCCTCTAAAATATTATTAACCAATTCAGCTCAAGGTGTCCAGTGATTCCCCAAAAATACAACTTTTTTTTTTAAATCGGTGAAAAGAGCTTTAGTTGCTTTTCTTCAAATTTAACAGCACAAAAGAAACAAACAGCGGGCAATTTCAGGACTCTCACAAACTATGTAGACATTTGAAATGATTGCGATGGTTAACTGCCATTTTCAATATTTCACTGTCTCTTTGTCTTTGGGGTTTTAGCCAATCAGGAACAATCATGGCTCATCAATGCAGTGCTTCAGAGAGACTGACCAGTGATTACACTCTTACAAGACAAGTGCGTGCGTGTGTGTGTGTGTGTGTGTGTGTGTGTGTGTGTGTGTGTGTGTAATATGTGATGCCTGTGAGAGGTTGGGGCCTGCATGGGGCTCAACTAACTTTTCAAAAATTCTTCTTTTAACCACATTTTTATTATTATTAATCAAATTGTAGCATTTCATATACATGTCCGGCATATAAATAAGACTCAAAGGCAGGATGAAAAATGTTATACTATTTTTTTTTCTTTTCACTGTATTGGTATTTTGAGCATGATACAGTACATTTGGTGCAATATTCATGATTAAATCTGTGCATATTGTCAAATATATTTTCTTCAATTTAGCTTCTTGTCTAATCTCAGCAACCATATACCCATGAACATCAAATGTTAGCCATGTAACAAGCGAAGAACTAGCAAGCTATTTCATCTCACTCCACGAGCGAACAATTTCACTTCAAATTCTGATCGAAAGAGAAAATGGCAACACATCTTAGACGGATGCCTGATCTACAACAATAATACCACGACAAATAGCATGTCCACCATCTCAATTCAATATAAATTTTCCTTTACAAACTGGACCTTCATGAATAAATTCTTTAAAGTTAGAGGACACAATCAGATGACCTCACATTTTCAGATGATAAATCAATTATTTCTTTTAGGCTTTCAGCTCCTCTCACTATTAAAACTTTCTGTAGAGAGCTGCAAAATGTATTTCTTGAAAAAATGCTTGTTCTGGATGACATTCTTTTTTGACATAAGGTTCTCACTTAAAATAGTTATGTTATTTGCCAAATAACCTATTTTTCTTTACATAATGCATGGCTCTAAAGGTGCACTAATCTAATAATCACAATTAACTAAATGATGAGCTCTTGTGAATGGTTTGGTTTAAGTCAACCACAGTCCAAACACAAAATAAGCATAAAACCAACCCTCTACTCTTAGATACTCTTCATCCAAAAATGAAAATTATTGAATTAATTACTCACCCTCATGTCGTTGGACACCCGTAAGACCTTTTCATCTTCGGAACACAAATGAAGACATTTTTGTTGAAAGCTGATGGCTGAGAAAGGCCTCCATTGGCATTCAGTACATTCCCACTCACAAGACCCAAGGCACTAAACACATCGATACAAAGTTCATCTCACTACAATGGCTGCTTTCAACAAAAATATCTTCATTTGTGTTCTGAGGATGAACGAAGGTGTTACGGGTGTCCAACGGCATGAGGGTAAGTAATTAATTCAATAGTTATCATTTTTGGGTGAACTAACCCTTTAACACATGTAAAAAATTATATACTAATAAGTTAAGAGAAAAAACGTCAAACATAAATCTGTCATTTAAGTCTTATCATATTCATTTAAATCATTACTGCTTACTCCAGGGTTAATTTCACACAATTTTTTAATGAGAATTATTGATTTAAGCAAATTGCATGTGTTTTTCAAGTAATTGACTACAATTTGCACTAATTGCACATGGTTTGTGAAACTGTCAAACTCTTCGCAAATTTCTTTCATTGTGTGAGCCATCACGTGCAAAATTATCCATTCAAATATCAAAATATGTTGGACATGCATGTATATATATATTCCATAAATGCCTATGAGATGGTTGTAATGTCTGCTAAATTGGCAAATGGCCTGCCCTTGTAATGAAAAAGAAATCAATCATCCAATCACTATGGAGTTTGCCCAGCACAATCACTACCACATTGGTGAACATGGAGGGCACAAAATTAAACGGCAATAGCAGTTTATTTTTGTAGAAATGTGTTACATGAAAACTGCAGAGCAAATAAAATTTAAGAACATGCTTTGGGGAAGACATAATAGAGTGTAAAAATTAACAAGCAACTGTGAATTTTCAGTTTACATGAACACACATTTCTACAAAAAACTAAATGTGCCATACAATAATAAAAAATGTTACCTACTGCTGAAATTTGTATCTAAAAAGCTCAGTGTGATACACGATAGTATTCAGTTAAACAAAACTGACATTACTTTATACTGTAGAAAACAGACAGTGTCAACTAAAATGTAGAAAGCAAACATGAAATTTGTATATAACAAATATTTCCATGATGAAAAAACATCCAAACATTTTGACCAGTGGTTCACACGTTGACAAAAACACTTTTTATTTATTTTGGTGGCACACAAAAACAATTTTTTGAAGCTTGAATTAAATGTCTTGAGTAAGTAACTACATTTTGCAGACATGCAAGAGTCCTGATATTCAAGCAAACAGTTGCGACAATTAAGCTTTAGATGATGTTAAGATTGTTCCGAAAAATATGCCAAAGCGATTGAGAAAAACTGTATTTGATTTGTTGTAGCAAACATTATGCAGAATTGCAATTTCAATTTGAATGGGGAAGGCAGACTTAAAATGAACTGAAACTTTAATTTGAACTAAAACCAAAAACAAGAGACAGACAGACAGACAGACAGATAGATAGATCTGTTCGACAGACTGCTGTGGCCTTTTGCAGTGTGTGTTTGTGTTCCACACCTTTCTACAGCTGCATTTTGGAACAAACAGGTATTTACGGTTCATATTAACCCAACGTGCACCACAGTGTTTGTACCCTGGGAAAGGCCCATCTCCCCGAGGGCTTGCTGGGCCAATCTGGTGGTGTTGTTCCTAACCCTGGGAATCCTTGTCCACATTGTGCACACAGTGAGAAAGGTAATCCGGACGGATGGTCTCCATGAATCACCACCACATTAAGAGTTTCAGCCCTCTCATTATCCTGCACCACATTTCCCCCAGGGGGCCGGTACTGTGCCTGAGCCTCACCACATACAGCCGCTCATTACTAATCTGCCAACCGAGGCCCGGCACGGCCAGAGTCCCTGGTCTTGCACAGGTAAGGGGCCTGGTTCCTTTCTCCACCTCCATACAACATCCACAGACTCAAGGGTGAACAGAAACAGCATGTCTTTCAAAGGCGCTGCAGGTGCCACCATCCCAGAATCCACCAGCAAAACCCCTCCCCTTACATTTGCTGTCAAGAAACACAGAGGCCGATAGGAGAGCCTGGAATAATGGTGCGGTAAGTGTCTGCCTCACTCACACGTATTCCCTCATGAGAATTTATATTCCCACAATTTTGAGATACTGATATTGGTGGGAGAGTTTGGGTTAAACGGCACTCTACCAATTAGGCTTTTTTTCCCAAGGATGTTTCCCAAGGCAAAGACGACTGTCATAGCATAGCCAAATGTAATGTCTTTAAAAAGCCTCTTCCTGCATAAAAGGAAGCATATTTGCCTTTTAATTTGTGCTTAACATCCAAAACGTTTTTCAAAGTTTGCATTCAAATGTAATGACAAAGTTTGAAACCAGCTTCAACTGTAATCGAGGTGAATGTATTTTTTTTTTTGTTTAAAATGAATTAGCAAGTGGTTCATTTTGCTAGAATCAGTGGCAGATGGCAGGAGAGCTTCAGGACCGGCTTGCTTTTGCTTTTTATTAGCTTTATTTGGAACATACACATCCTCTTTTAAATGGCTTAAGGGAAAAATACAGATGTGTCTTATCAAACTGTGGCTTCGCCTACTTTTTTGAATAAACATATATTCACAAAAACAGGAATTTGGCAATAACGATTACATGTGTGCTTGCAATTAACTATCCATTTGTGCACAAATAAACACGCCTTTAGTCATGTAACAATATCAACAATCACAATGCGAGCAATACAACCAAACGGACACTTGACAACTTCAGAACTTAAAAACATTTATGAATACTACCATAATTTATAAAAACAGTACTCAAGGGCTCTATCTTCTGTGTTCCTCGCAGATTCAGCAGAGATGCATTTGAGATGCTTGGGAGTCATGTTTGTTTCCAAACACATGGCATTGTTCGGGTGAAACTCGATACCGGCGTGCCAGCTGAGTAAATGCGTGGGTTTTGCAGCTGCCACTAATCCAATGTCTTCTGTTCCAAAGCCGAGTTTACCTGCACGGTCACCACTCATTGTCTTCAGCAGCCTCTACCTATACTTTGTCACTTCACCTGACACGAAGGCATGCTTGACTTTCCCAGGCCCTCACTGATTTAGTCCAACACTCCCTTGAGTGCCGTTTATATAGTTCATTTAAGTTCCCTCACTAATGTCTGCTCTGCACTGGCCATGAAAGACAACACTTAGGATCAATCAAATATCCCGGAATAAAACCCAGACACTTTGATTAGAAATGTACTGGAAATAATTCTCCATAAACATGGTGAAAATAATAGTTTTCTTCCTTTCAATAAATGGTGAATAGAATAATCCTTAAAGGAACTGTATGTAAGAAATGTATTTCAATGAATCATAAAATGGCCCTGATATGTCACTAGACATTAAGAAATCATGTTCATTTCAAATACTTCTATCACTGACAACAGTAGTCCGGCCAGGATATTGTCATTTAAAAGTTGTTGTTGCAGCCCTCAACTGATGTTGATGTTGACATGTGCTTTGGCCTGAAGCTCAGCCTTCCACCTGTCGACCAATCACGAAGTCAGTAGTGTTTCTGTATCCGGGTTGCCAGATCTGCTCTAGTTACCACAGCTCCAGCTACAAACGTTCCTGCTGGATCCTGCAGCCTATCTGGCAACCTCAAGTCAGGGGGAGGGGGTGAGGGGAAAGTGACTGCAGTACCAGTTTTGGCCACAATCTTACATACACTTCCTTTAAAGCGATAGTTGATGTTTTGACCTCACTTACCGTAAGTGATCACACACTGAAGGCTGTTGGACAAAGTGATGCATTAGAGGAACAAAAATTATGTAAAATACTGTTCGGTTTCTCGCACAAACCAATCGTTTCATGTCTTAAGACATCAATGTGTCTTCACGTGCCACAGTGTTTAATATGGATTTGTATTTGCATGTTTTTTTTTTCACTCTGTTCTCTTACTCTCATGTGTTTCCATTCACATGCATTATACAAATGGCAGACTGCAACGGTTTGAGTTAAAAATCTTAATTTGTGTCCTACTGAACAAACAAAAGCACTATTCGCACGGGACTAGTATTATCTAGGGACCTCTGGTGATTTGTAATAACTGCAGAGAATGTCTGTGATCTTAATCCCGTGCGAATCGGCCATGTCTGTAATTTGTAAAGTAAAAATTCCCCCGCAAATTACCTACCATATTTCACCAAACACCGAGGTCCTGTGATAATAATAGTCCCGTGCGAATCAACATCTCTGTGATTTGGCCAGGATTAGGCAGATCTTAGCCTATATAATTTTTGCAAGGTTTTTTTTTTTTTTTTTTCTGTGAGCATTTCTATCTTTATCTTTCAAGAAGAATGGAGTCTGCATTCATAATGCGCACCGTAATGAATTCCCGTGCAGCCGCACGTATTATACTTTCACTTTAGAATGAGTATCAATTTGGGAGTAAACTGATTGATTGGTGTGTTTAATATTAACATCAATACTATTCTTAATGAAAAACATAACAGAATAGGTACAATGACAAGCTCGTTTAAACGGGAGCTTTTACATTTGGCATTGAAACTGAATCATCCGCCGTGTGTCAGCTTCTCACTCGTGATAAATGAAATCTGATTTCTGCCGCCGGTCTGTGCTCAGTTTAATGGCGTCTGTTGTCTAACTGAATGAAATTATGTTTATTTATTACTATAAAATAATCAAAACGATATCGATGCCCGTTTATGATTTCATACTGCTATATCTATAACGAAGTCTTGACATCATACCTGGGAGAAGTCAGTAAATTCGAGTAAAATCACAGGCTTTGCTTATTCCGTGCGAATGCGCCACGCAAAGCTCAGATGTGGTGGAGTCATTTTTAAATCACAGAGGTCCCTATATAATACTAATCCCGTGCGAATAGTGCTAAAGTCAACAATATATCTTGGATGCCCTAGGAGTAAGCAGATAACATCACATTTTCATTTTTGGGTGATCTATCCCTTTAAGAAAATGCAAGGTTTTTTGGTCACACTTTGGTTTAGTCCGATTATCACTATTAACTACGACTTTTGCCTCAATTAACTCCTAATTACTGCTTATTAGGTACTAGGTAGTTTCAGGATTAAGTAGGAATTAAGGGATGTAGAATATCCAATATTCTAGCAATATGCATGCTAATAAACAAGTAGTTAAAAGTGAGAATTGGACCCAAAACTAAAGTGTTACCAGTTTTTTGTTATTCCATAATTTTCATAGAAAGTTACCTATTACCTAAATGTGGCTAATATATGCATGCACACATTGCTTAAATCTGCCAAGCCTCTAAAAAGAGGATAACTCAAGAGTTTCCTCATGGCAATCTCTCATCAGGTTATTATGCCATTAATTACCATGAATAAGCCATCTGATGAAGAAGTCATGCTACTGTTAAACACTCACTTCTCAGGGTCTAGTGGTCTCAGGGGATCTGACCTCCACAGAGTGGACTGTTGATGTGTTTGAGCCAGCTGCTTACATGTTACTATCGCGATTACTTTGTCTCTTAATGGACTCCTATTTTTATATTCTTTTGTTTTGTTCTGCCTATGTCCAGTTCCTGTGTTTTTAGTTACAGTTTGCCCTTGTTAGCTTATTTTACATAGTTACCCTTGTTTGTTACCATGTCAACTAATCACTTACACCTGTCCATCATTTAGCCCCATATCATTTGGTGTACATAAACCCTTGGTCATCTGTTAACGCTTCCTATAGGCTTTTCTCTTATTGTCCCTCCTTATTTTTCTCGCCTTTATTCAATAAATTGCCATTGACGAGTTGACTCATAATTTATGAGAAAACGTTTCCCTGCCAGTGACAAGAATTCACAGCATTCATGTTATCACTGTTTTATGGTAGGGGCGCTATTACGCATCACTTGAACGAGTACGGTATCTCCAGAACAAAACACAGGAAATAAAGTAGCAGACACAAGCAATCTCATATGTAGGCAAGTGTATATGAAAAATAATGTGACCATCAAAAATAAACAGCATATAATATGGAAGCAAAACGGCGTAATGCTAGAGTGGAATGTCAACCCAGAAAGTGGTTAGGACTGCGCAAGCTTTGGGGTTGTTGATGGACTCAATCTACTCCATCTGTGTTCTGACTCTGACCCAGATGTCTGATTTTGTGGAATCATGGGACTTGTTGTCTTTACCTAGCCTGATGTCGTCATACTCAATTCTAGTCAGGATAGGAGTCTGAAACTGCTCCATTGGGCTGTAATAATGGGGCGTGTTTCAACCAAACCAGGAAAGACCTCAATTGGATAGACCTACAACCAATCAGAGCAAAGTAGCTACATTAGGGGTGTTCATGGTTAACCGATTAACCGTTAAAAATTGCGTAACCGAGTGAAACATTTTGCTCGGTTAAGTGGCGTCAATGACATGCTTTGAATTTAGTTGTAATATATTTTTGCACCACTAGAGACCGCCAGAGCGCTCCCAGACATTTGTAATATCCACAAGAAGAAGTCATGACCAGCTTTCTACCATGAAGCAGGCAAAGAAAAATACAGTGTGGGAGCACTTTAAAATTGAGAGTGACGGGGCAAAATGCAAGCATTGCAATGCAATGCTTACCGCATTTTTAAGGCTATAAGTCGCTCCGGAGAATAAGTCGCAACAGTCAAAAAATGCGTCATGAAGAGGAAAATAAGTCGCACTGGACTATAAGTCGCATTAGGGCAGAAGCAGAGCGGGAGCCGCGCGCGCTGTACATAACGGATCAGAAGAAAGAAAGTTTGAAGTGAGAAACTTGTGAGGGACTAGCGAAAAGCAGAGGTTACTTTAACTGTAATAAAGAAAACAAAAAAGCTAATCGCGGACTGAAAGCAAGATGGCCAGAGCTGAAGGAACGAGTCCACAGATGCTTGAACTCTCTGCCGGGAGAGGCTCAGCCGCGCGAGTCAAACGCTGTGTGAATCATTCTCGACTGCATATTTTACTACATGCCCTAATCATGCAGGCGCCCTCGCGGCCACTTGCATTGCTCGTGAACTGGAGCGCATCTCATCCTAATTTAACGAAACTCAGCGTAGGCCTCACATACATTAAATATATCTTAAGAAAGATTGAAATGTCTTTTAACAATTTAAAACGAAACTGCTTGCGCACTGCAGTAAGCTAGCTCGATATTATGCATTATACATGTACTTGCAGTAAAGCAAAAAAATATATATAATAATCAAACAAACTGTGTGGATATTTTAATTCAAAAATCGTACATATTGTGCTTTTAAAAGCAGAGGGTCTGTTCTTTCTTTTTATATATTGCATGTTCAAAATATTCTGGGGGCCATGACATTTTTTGTGTAAATGTCCAAAAACCAAAAACTTAAAAAAATAAAAATAAAAATGGAGTTAAATGTTATTTCACCGTTCATTTACATCAAGCCTCTTGAATCTAGATTATCAAATTAAACCAGTCACAGTTTTGATGAATTCCACCCTTTCCTACACTTATATTCAAGACATGTTGATGTCGTATCATTAATGGGCAGGTATAAAACCAATGGCCTTAAAAACATACTACACCCTTACTATCTACTTTACCTTTTTAAGCAGGGTGCACTTTCTTTCTAAACGTTAGCCTAATATAAAATTCTTACTATATTGTTGTACTTCAACCAATAAATCTCATTTTTAAATATATCATTGTAATCATTTTGATGATAATACTGATAAGCTAATAAAATCACAGCATACTGCGGAAGGCAAGCATTAATACTGTCAAATAGCATCACGTTAGCAGAGATAAACGTGGTTTGAGGCAAAACAAGTATCTTAATGCCGTGACTGACAGATGGCTGTCAAATCAGATGAGAGTGATAAGTGCCTTGCCATTTTGAAAAAACAACTTCCTCTTCATGACCCTCTGACCCATGACCTCTAACCTGACTCTTGTTCTATTTTCTTAGCTCACAGAGGGGATTCTCTACAGGTGCAGGACCAAGAGGTCACAGAGTGTGTAGCAAGTGACCACCAATTGATGCCCCTCCCAAACAAGCAGAGAGCAACGGGGATCTGACCCATGGGCTTTGTTCCTGCTCCGTGTCATTGTGAGAAAGAAAGATGATGATATTGAATGACTACAAGGAGGAAGCAACATATCCTGAGCCTAAGCAAACAAGCGTCACACTAAAGCAAAAGGTGAAAGCGTAAGAACCTATTTAAAGAAATAAACAAACACTGTTCACCATGATTTAGTGTTGCAGATAATTACCACCCATGATGTGCAGGAGGATTTAATTTCAAACGTTAGCTTCTTAGTTAATGTGCTTTTAATTTTACTGCTCTTTACTCTCCTTCATTATCTCTGCACTTTCTTATGCTAGCCTATGTACTTCATTCATGCATCTACTTACTCTCTCACTCACCCACTTGCACATTCGCTCAAGCATGCTGGCATTCACACAGTCAAGTCGAGGCACTTAGATGCGTTGTCGAATTCCTTATGTCGAAACTGCCAACACTTAGCTGATATGCATCTCATGACTTATCTGTACATTAAACGGATCTATTTTATACCACTACATGTACCTCAAGAGAAAATCTAAAGTGTTTCCCACTGCATTTCAAGCAAAAATAAACTTAATAAATGTATTAATTTGTAAAAAAAAAAAAGTCCTTCCCTGTGTTGGACCTCTGCGGCTAGACAGGTAGACAAATGTAAATGCAGCATATATACAGTTAAATCACCACTAGACACTAGACTGTTGTTTAACAACTGAAACAGGTAGCTCGGCAACTAGTAATAGTGCAGCTCCTTGTTCTGACAAGTCAGTTATTCATTATCAGGGTTAGGTTATTCTTTGCGACTTTGGATTGGCAACACATGCGAAATGCTAAATTGGATGATTGGATTTATTTAAAGTGATTGTCGGTTGAGTTTGGCCAGATCGGTAGGCGGGTTTTGTACATTATTTGTCAGTACTCAATCAAGGCGTCGCTTACCTGCTCGAGTGGTGATTTCAAAGGCTTCGTCCCCTTTGGTGAGACAAATGAATGAGTGCATGTTAAAACAGGCATGTTCGAGCCATTTAAGATGTGTGAGCCACACTTCAACCATATCAAAGCAAATAACAACAATTATTTCTCTCTTTCAAATGCTGGCGATTATTTGTACTTATAGAGGTGTAATGAATAATAGCAGTTTACTAGAGGAGGGGAGGGCTCTCTCTCCCACCGGAGAGAGGAAGAATGAATTAATAGGCATCACACCACTCAGCACAGTGCGTGGTAGAGGAACAGCATGATTACAGTATGCTATCAAGAAAATTAGTTGTTTCATTTAAGTATATCCCCAGCATGCCGAAGAAACATAACAACTTGCTTTTGTTTACAGAATGCTTCATTATGTAAAGACAAGCTCAAGATTCCAAACACCTGCTACCACCAAATCACATATTCAATTATTGTGCTTGCTTAAGATCATCCAAATATTTTGTCCACTTACCAAGAGCAAAAACAGTACTAAAGTGATTATGGCTGCGGAGTCAAATTTCTGCGTCGAAGCAGCAGGGCTAGGGAATAGCGTGGCAGTAAACCTTCGTGAAATTGACTCTATATATCTCCAGAGGTCGCCTAGCGGGGTCAGAGGTCGCAACCTGCGGTCATTATTCACCCATAAAGTACTTTGATGAGTAATGCGACACTTTGTCGACAAGGTTTTCAGATAATTGTTCCAACAAAATACAGTGATTGTGTTACTCTCAGAAGGCACAACATTTTGATAGAGACATGTTATGAACATGAATCTGAATTTTAATTTTGCGTATGTCCATTACAGTGCAGAGCATCAATGTATTGAGGGGAAGCCGAAGGAGCTCACATGCAGGAATAGCTATGCAAGAATGATAAAAAAGAAACAGGTTTGACTCCTTGTTTGTATTGAGGGACTTGTGCCGAGTTCTACCTTCAAGACTGCTTATAAAAAAATGTCTATTGTCTCCAATATTTTCAGATTCTTTCAATTGTCCCAACAGATTTTTATTGGACAGCATGACATATTTTGATAGATTTTAATTTTGCGTTTCCATTGCACCACACATAATATATTTATGGACAATAGAGAAGTTCTTATCCATCCAGTTGCATAAGCATAGGCGTTAAGTTGAGACTGTGTCTTAAGAACTAGTCTGAACAACCAGCAATTAGTTAGAGCTAATCAGTTTAACTTTTCAGTTTCAAATTAGACCAATTCATCTGTCTATGTAAAAAAAGTCTTAAAAAAGATACATCCACTCTAGACGAAAAAAAGTTAAATGACTAACTTGTAAGACTAATAGTTTATGCAACTGGCCACATGAATAGTCTTCAAGTTATAAAATGAAACGTGTTTATATTGTT
The DNA here is from genome assembly GCF_024679245.1 of Pseudorasbora parva. Taxonomy (NCBI): domain Eukaryota; kingdom Metazoa; phylum Chordata; class Actinopteri; order Cypriniformes; family Gobionidae; genus Pseudorasbora; species Pseudorasbora parva. Next base: position 12,997,995 of record NC_090181.1, read on the forward strand.
GTTTGCATGCACTGTAATCTTGTATAACTTAGAAAAAAAAGTTTAAAATTTCTTAACTTATTTTGATGAGTTATGTACAATGTAAAAAACACTTGTTGTATGTTGTCATAACTTATTGAACATATAATTTTTCACAGTGTAGGGGGACTCTGAGAATGCACTGGCCACAAATTCCACCGTCAAGAATATTTATCAAATAAATGTGGATCGTCAAAATGGTTTCCAGACAATTGTCCCAACAAAATATCATGAATAAGTTACTCTTGGACATCATGAAATTCCTTGATAGTGACATGTTTATGAACAATCTGGATTTTATTTGCTCTGATCATTTTTGGTATCGATTCGACAGCAACACACAATGAATGTATTGGCAACAGAGGAGTTTGTGTGAACCAATAATCATAAAAAGGATACAAAAAAAAAAAGATTTGACTAGTTAGAGGGACTTTGAGAGTGCTTTAGTCATCTGTTCTAGCTTCAACACCAGTTATAAAAATAGAGTGATTTATATGTCAGTAGAAATGTCCATTCAAAGGGGTAAGCAGCTGTTTATATCTTTATGAACATGCTCCTCCTAAACTAAAATTGTTTCATTTCATATTGTGTTTGAGTGACTTAAGTTGACTTCATATAGACTACGTGCTCGGGGGTCTTGCAGAGGCCATGTCTTTCACTGCGCTATTATGCGAAGATGGAGGGCACCATCGAGAGATCTGCCAAGGTTGCCTTGTGTTGCCTTTTGACTGACAGGAGGCCTGCGGAAATGGGGTGAGATTCGGGGATAGGCATTGCAATGGGAACTACACTCAAGATTTGAATTGCCTTCTCCACTCCAATCAGCTTGGAGCAAGTTAAATGAAGTGCCTTTGCTCCTCCACCTCCATCCCTCTCACTCCCCATCTGCAGAAAGAGCCCATGCAGGAGGCTGACAGCGCTACAATCAGTTTGCCATTCACCGCTGCCCCTATTTTAACTTGTATATGTGGAAATGGCATTGATTGTTAACACCGACCTTAGCAATTAGAGCCAAGAGAAATATTTGAAGAGTTTCGAACGGAGCCTCGCGAGTATTAAAAAGACAGATCAGTTAAGCGATAAAGGAAAGGAAACACCGTGTTTGTTTTCACCCCACCACCGTCATTGTTTCTGTCGAGTTCTGCGATGAAGCCTCCACGAAAAATAAGCGAAGCAACCGGGGGCGTCTCCGAGGAGACGATACGTGCGTCTCGCTCGCGCCAACGGGGGATTCGCGCGGGAGCCCAAACGGCCGACGTACAAGGAAAATGTACTATTTAAACAAATACTTCCCCTCGATTGCACACACAAACACATGTAAATGCATTGACGCTCACAATGGATAACTCGGACTCAGTGTAGGAACAGGAGGTGCTGACTGAAGTATTTGTTTAAATGAATCGGCGCTATGAAAAAACAGATGCAGCAATTAGGAGCCTCATTGCCGCACACCGGAGACATGACAAGAGTGCATGACAGTGGCTTTCACCCTCACTCCCCCTTGTCTTCAACATGAGTCCTCTAACAATCCCTGTCAGGAACACTCTTTGAGAAGTGCTTGCACCAGACAATGGCTCTTCACCCTTATTTTGTGCTCTAAGTAGTGCTGCAGAATGCTGGAAGGAGCTGAAAACAGGCAGTAATGTGAGAAAGACGGGCAGCCATTGTGGGAAGTGTGAAAACCAGAAGGACCCTTTTCAGAGGCTCGCCTGAAAGTGCTATGAAGACCTTTAGTCCTTTGCTCTCCCTGAATCCCCAATTAGACAAACATTAACATCAATTAAGCCTTTATAGGACACAGGTTCCATATAATTACCTTAATGGGTTGACGCTTTCTTTAGCAGCAATTTCTTAAACAAACTTGAGCCTTTGTGTGACGGGCTAAGAAAATTTTCAGCAGGGAGTATTTGCTTTTGTCAGGCTTTCTAAAGAGACAGACGAATTGTTCTATTTAACAACAAACACCTTCAGAGAGGAGCCTCAAGCAGGCCCAGTTCCCACCACATCTGACTCGACCGTTCCAAGCTGATTATCCAGCGGAGACAAAAAAATCTGACCAGCCGGGAGAGCGAGGACACATGCGGTGAGGGGCAGCACACAAAAGGGCCCAGTGAGCCCAGCCCAGCTATGTGAGCAGAGCACCAGAGAAAGAGCCCCTCCACTTGAATTAGCTCTCTATTTAATGTCCCAAAAGAGCCAGATCCGTTCCCTGTCTGAGAAACAAAGGGGGACGAATTAGAAAAACAGGATCTCTCTTCATAAAACAAGGCAAATTCGCACTGGCGAATCGCAAAGGAGGCGCAGTTAATTAAGCGCAGACCCCGTTCTGTTCTTCCCCTTCCTGTCCTGCTGCCCATTATCTTCTGTAATCTGTAACGAGGCAGGTTGTGGCGAAGAAAAACAAAGTGACATGCCATCAATCATAACCTTTCATTCGTGCTTCAATGGAACTAATATCCCACAAACACGTCTACTGATTTATAAATATGGTCAAAAAGAGAATAAACTCCAACATGCTTGGGATAGCTTGAAGTAGACATTAAAAAACACATTCTGACTAGGGTGCTTGAATTAAGAATTTTGGAACAAATTCCTCACGAACCGGTAGCACAAATAACACTTTAATCACGGTTATTTTTACTCTACTGGCACTCTGAATATAAAATCATCACACTTTTTGGGACAGACACATTATAGCTTGTGCCGCAGTTCTTTGCATTCATTTTTGAATGTGGTTTTTTAGTTTGATATACTGACTGATAAAGTTTTGGCGCAATGAAATACTTTCCGTAACAGTTATCAGTGAAAAGAAATGTTATACTTTTGTTTTCAACACAGGTTTGAACGCATGGTCAAGCACTGATGAGAGTGGGATACAGTATATTAGATGGCAATTGGCCTCTAGAGGGCAATGGCTCCATAGCCCACTTAGTCAGCCAACCCCAGGCATCACGTGTCTGCCCCTACCTAATGTGACAAGGGCTAAATATGTAAATCATGCTATTTGGCATCTATAATTAGACATACTCTTGAAAATCCTCTCTAAATATGGAAAACTGTGTTAACCACCATATAGATATTAGCATATACCTTAAATCTACATTAGTACATAGATAATTGAAGGTAGCAAATCATGTCACCTTCATTGAAAATAAACTGTGAGCCTTTATAATAATTGTGACGTGTGTGAAACCTCGCTAATGGGAAGTGATTCATTATATCACCTCCAGTCTTCAAATAATCACAGTCCAGAGGGTGGTATTGTTATTTGTCTCACACCTTGATGGAGTTGCAGAATGAAACACAAATCTGCTAGTATGGTGAAAAATTCAAAGTTAGCGTTTTGAGAGGTGAAATGTGGTTAATGGCATTTAACAACAATTGTTGAAGTATTTTTTTTAACATTCATAAATAGACCTTTCCAACTCAGTCTCTGTAAACTCATAAAAAAAATTTACTTGACAAAACAAAACCAAATATTCACACTTGGGATACTTCTGCCATCAGTTCTGTTGAAACTTCACATTATCTATGATACTAGGCTTTGTCTGTTTGTTCTGAGATCTAACACTAGCTTGGACACAATCTGAGGAACATTCAACAGACAATCATGTCTCAATGCAATGCTGTTGCTGTGACTGTGAGAATTTCTTAATTCAAAACAAAGGGTTTCCAGCCAAAATTTTGATGTTGGCAGCCACTGAGAATGAAAATATTTTAAAATGTAAAATAAGACAGAGCTACTGATGTGAAAAAACAATAATTATACAAAATTGTCTTATTAAAAAAATAACTTCTAACAAATCACATATTAATGTACCACTGTTGGCATATCTAGCAATCAATTTCATAAGGAAAATATAGTTTTAAATTGTTGATGGATTAATTTGAATCTGCAATTGAAACAAAGCTTTTAAAATTCCTTTTCATTACAATACTATTTTTACTCTGATGCTCCGTAGATCTGTGAAAATATGAGATTAAAATTACATCAGGTATAAAATACATTTTTACATGTTTTTTGACTTAGTTATTACTTTTACCTTAAGTAGTTCTAGATGTACTGTCAAATCAATGATGGACACACAGCGATACAGTCTTTGTATTTAAAGAAACAAATGTCACAACAGTTGAAATTCTGGTTCCTTTAGTGACTGTATGAATCCTTCAACCCATAGGAGTTAATTTTTCTTGCACTAATCAAAGCTTTTTTTAGAGAGAGAGAGAGAGAAATATCATTCACAATCTGTCAAAATCACATAGCAATTAATGTATATTTAGATTAAATTAACAACCGTGCTATTCCAGAGAGGTAAAGCTCGTGGTACCGGGCTAGGTGAACTGACAGTTCAATTGGAAATCCCAGCATGATCGGTCTAATGACTGACAAAAAAGGGGGAAAAAAATATTTCGACTTTGTTGAAGCTCTATGTTTTCTAATAACCTCCAATCAATTGGAAATGGATTGCTTAATAACCATTTATTCAGTGGCATAGTAAATAACATTTTTAGAACTGTAAAATAAGGTCCTAATAATTACCCACTGCCATATTCTCTCAACCAATCTGTGTGAATTTATGCCTTAATTCAATATGCCCTTTTGTTCTAACCAGTAAAATGAGGACTAAAATGGATGTGGTTATTAGCTCTGGCTCCTGCAGTAAGCATGTATTACTTAAATTATTTTATCTAGCGGACAATCAGCAAGGGAAATAGCTTTTTATAATGGCTTGTTCTGGTTACATGGGTTCTTCAGCTTTTGCATGTTCCACCCTCAACCTCTCCCCCACAGAAAAGAGTCCTGCTTTAGCCCTGCGGCTTGCTCGAAATCACAACTTGTCCAATCAAACCTGCTCTGTGCAGCCTGCAGTATTACATTTCCAACACCGTTAGTCTAACGAATGAATACACATGCACTTAGATTACAAACACACTTTCATTCATGTTAAAATCTCCCGGACAATATTCATTTGCAGCCCATCTCCTTCCCGGTCGGATACACGGAGTGATAATAGCCGCCACCTTTAAAAGTCATGCTCCAAGGCTTAATCTTTACGAGCAGTAAGTGGCTACATGTCCTACAAATGCGCCGAGGTGATTTTTATCTAGGAGAAGAATGCCACTTGTGTTCAGGTGGTAAAGTAGTTACAGAGACTGGAATTACATGGTGAAACAATCCTCAGCTCTGTGTCTATGCTTCTCCACTAGCCATGACACAGTGGCACTGGAGCCATTTAATCAATGCATTTTAAATACATCCAAATGTTTAATGATTAATGATTACATGCCACATCATACATCATAGCTATAGTGCACCATTAATCATATATCCTATTTCTATGAATTAATATTTAAAGGGATAGTTCACAAAAAAATTATAATAATCATTGTAAGCAGAATCCAATGTCGTTTTGTTGACTTTGGAATGACACAGGGGTTAGAGACAAATCCTGACAGAATCTTTTGTTTTTAGGTGAACTAGTCAATTAAATGTTGCATACACTTCTAGAAAAACAAGATATTATTTTGCATCTATAAAGTAATGTACAAAGGAGCAGATCATTTCTTTCTCATCCACTTAGGAAAGTGTACGGATGCCACTATCTACCCGTTGCTAAAATAAATGTTTCAGTGTTCTTCCTATCAAGTGGATGATTGATGTTGCCTCGTTTCTGTTGGTGACCGAGTTAATACGCAACATAAATAAAGCTTGAAAACAGCTCCAGTCCACATTTGCTCAACTAAATAAACACATCAGCACAATCTGTCAAGTCTTCAAATAGTCATCATGGTCGACTTGCCAAAAAGGGCTGGAAGCGCGGGGCCTTTTTTTTGCCGAGTATCGGGCATGCTTCTTTAGGAAGTGTTCAAACATGGCACCTCTCTATCTCCATTCACACCCTCTCCTCCTCATCACCTGAACTGTCTGAGGCCTGTCAATCTGGAGCCGTGGGAGGATATGAAAGACGGCTTTGAGTTGTGGTGGCGTTGATGGGGAAGGGATGGAGAATAGCACACCAGTGGTGCCAGCAAGAGAAATGGTGCGGATTCCTCATTCCTCCCCATCAGCACCCAGTACTCTGTGAGGCTCTTTTAAAAGAGCAGATTGACTCCCTCTGCCCCCCTCTTGAATGAAACCCCAACCCTGAGCAGATGTCAGAGATGGGAGCCAGAGACGGGCTGCTGAGCCGGCCACGAGGTGTGAGGCTTTGTGACAGGTTCGCTGCTTAAGGACCAGACACAGCGGGGTTTTTAGCACATCCATTGGATATCTGAAGTCCCTCAGAAATGATGGAAGAGCTATCGGGGGGTGGGAGCGGGGGGTGTTTCATTGTGAGAACCCCATAGGCTTCATTTAGCCAATGTTTACAGATGTATCCTGGGCCGCAGGAGAGCAGTTCAGCATCATGTCAAAACTACGATCGGTTTTCAGAATTGGCACTGCTGCGATGGAGGAACAGAGTCGCTCGGAGGTTAAGAAAACGATCCGTTTTCCAAACGGATGAAGGCTAACCTACAAGACTGATCCTTAATGTGTATAATCCTGCGAATAAACAAACCTCGGCAAGTGTCCCCTTTTGCGCAGCAGCCTTGCGCTTCTTTGAGTCCTCTAGCCTTGCCAAACGTCTCATATATCCCTAAGAAAATAAAGAATTTGTTCAATTAGTCGCTGTGTTGACCACAGCCGAAGCCCTTAATGCGAGCATGTGTGTCTCCACAGAGCTGGTGGGCGACTTACAAGCAGAAAACATTTCAACATGGCACTCCATTTTACCAACTGATGGCAGGAACAGAATGTCTGTTATCATTTATGTATTCACGGTTGATTCTGTAAATGTAAGGGCTGAGAGCAAACGTTACGCTGCGCAGTGGCTGTGTGTACTAACCAAGTGGGATACTGATGATCATTTGCTTTGATATCAGAGTTTACTAATCACTCGAGGTGATGGGACTCGGAATTATTTCACTCCATCTGGAGTTCAACAACAGCAGATTTCGCATGCTAGTATTACTATCTTTAAGGAACAGTATGGATCTTTGTGAATTTGTGAATGTGTGTCTGTGTGTGTGTTTTTGTGTTCCTTGTGGAATAACGTACCCCCTGAGGTGCTCTATCTCAGACAATACCTATCCATATCCCTTTTCTGGCGCATGTAGAGGCCCAGATGGTTTAGTATTCACTTCTCTGCCAAGCAGATGGACCTGCAATGTACTTCAATGGTCTCAATTATATATGCACAAAACTACAAGAAGGAAACCAGAACCAGAGAAGTTTAGGACCATGATTTCTCATATTGGCCACCCACCAAGCTTGGAGACCTCAGTGATGTCAATGTGTTCGAATGTTATGTGTAATTAATAGAAAAATGTACATCCCACAGGTGCTGCTTTTCTTCATTGAAACGACACAAAAAACATTTGCTACAGTAGCTGCCAGCAGATACATTTTGTGAATTCAAGAATGAGTGTTTTTTTTTTTTTTTTAAGAAACTAGGAATAGGGTTAGTTCTGATAACAACAACAAATGTTATACAATAGAAGAGTATATAAAAATTATTACTGATGGAGAAAAAATGGTTAAATTCCATTAAAAACCTAATAAAGTCAAAAGACTGTTAACTCACCAACACAAAAATGCTTGGTGTGGTACTTCAGCCATTACATTACCACATTTTGGACTCGCTCTAGCCTTGTGGACATAATAGAGGGTATCTATGTTGCTGTTATGTTTGGTTCTCAGTATCTTCAAGCGCAAATGTCGGCCAAACTGATGTAAACACTTTCTGTTTTAATAGAGACTAGTCAGGCCCAGTCTAATTGGCCACTGTTGATGGACAAACCCCAAACGGAGAAACCTGAGAGACATGGAGAGGATTTTCTTCCCCCACATATTCAGACACTGCAAGTGTTTGCCTAATTGTTAAGGCAACAGAATGAAATCTAAAAGGGATTTAACAGATTAAACCATTAAAAAATATAATTAAAAATATATTATTTCATAAGCCACATGTAATTTTGACCATTATGCTAATTTTATTTTAGTAAGAAGTTAGAACATGAGACCACAGTGAATGCTCGATCCCTTAGTAAGCAGTTGTAACATTTAAATAATCTTGAAACCATGTCATCATAAAATCACAGGCATAATTCTCCAGCAACGGCAGCGTATATCAAGACAAATAAGTGTTAGCATTGCTACTTATTGTTATACGTGTGTAGACAAGTCAAGGATGTTTTTCCATGCATGGAAATTTCACAGTAAAAACCTGTCAAATGGAACTTCAGTATTTTTGTTAAACAAATTCTCAAATGTGTGTCACTTAGACAACACAGTTTTCTGCTGAAGCCAGATGCATTCTACATTACATTAGGAATAAATACGGTCTATAGAGTTGTCTTGCAGCTGTCAGCTACTGTGATCCTATATAAAATCATTTAATTCCGTTATGTGCCTGGGTTCAGCAAATTCCAAAAGCAGCTTTGGTTCTGGCTGCAATTGCAAACAGTTGACGGGTCAGTGGACTCTCTGCACTAACCTCTTGAAGGCAGGCATCAGGCACTGTGTAATTAGATGGCTGTAATTACCACTATGCCATTTCAAATGTCCAGCGTTCCTGCATTATAATCAAAAAGTAACAAACACCCAAAGCCACCTGGAGAGGTCAGTGCACAATTACTAAAAAGGGAACTTCTTCAAATGACAAATGAAACGTCTAGACTTTTACTAGTTATTCTTGTTATTGCGCAGCATGATGGTATGTGGAAACATAAAAACGTAGGCCTATTAGTTTTATGTCTGCGAGTTACAGCCAGAATTTAGTGATCAACTCAACATTAGCCTACCTTAAATCGATCTGCCATTTAAAAAAGTGGTGGAATATCCTTATACCCTGTCAGAGGTACTGTCACTAATTGAAAGTATTAAAATAATTATTACAAAAACAAAAAAAAATCGAATTAAATTATGATTATTAATCGAAATTAAATACGCATATCATTAAAAAAAAACAAGACAAATTATGAAATGACTGACAAAATGATCTTGCATGTGTGCACTTTTTTAAATCCTTTAACTTACCTGTTTAGCTGTTGCAGCTCGGCGTCTCGTGAGTCGTGACCGTCGTGACATTAGCATTAGCTCCCAAATTTTTAACATGGCGTGTGTCAACTGCCTGAGGTTTGATTCGAAGTGTCTCCCAGTCTCAACAACATGTGGAAAATGCTTCTCGGACCATTACGTCCGGTACAATTTCGATATTTAACAGAAAAGCATCACCGCAAAATCATTCCAGCTTGGATCTCTCAAAGGTAGGTAGCCTAAATGTAACGTTACTCCCTCTTTGGGGAATTTACATAGGCCGTGAGTCATCATGGGAGATGTTTATAATGTGATGTTTGTTTTAAACTTTTTAACACCTTATTTTTAATCGTAAATAATAATGTAAAATTAAAAAAAGGTCTATACGTAAACGTTCCTTGTCTACTAAAACAAACTTCAAAAAGAAGATAAGCTAATGGCTAACCTTACCAGCAACGGTTGAAGTTAAGATGCGTTCAGGTCAATATTCGGAAATATTGTATTTTATGCTGCCTTCACGTGCTATCAGAACTAACGTTATCGATTGTCCTAGGTAAAAATGGCACATCTCTGATGTTGTGTTTACCACTGGGTGGGAAATCGCCCTCTTAACCCTCATTCACCATTCCCTATGTCCAGCTTTATCGGTTTGTCAAGTCAAGTCACCTTCATATAGTGCTTTTACAACACAGATTGCTTCAAATCAGCTTAACAGTGATATACAGTGATTAATTTTGCTTTTGATGAAACGTTTTTGATAATTTATGTTATTTAGTAATTTATGTTTAGTTACTTAATTTGGTGCCCTTTAAACAAAACCATCTTCATTTAAAAAAGGAAACCACCAATGCATACCATACCCCATCCGCACGGCAACAACATTTTTTAGCCCGAGAATGCAAACCATGAATTGGGTTTGAAATAGTATTGAAACTATACAATCATCATGATGTAACGAGTACATCAGGTGTTTTGGGAAGTGTTCCCAGTTCCGACTGACCTAGTTTTGCAGCCTAAAACAATAATTTAACTGATTTGAATTATAAAAATGTATAATGTTCTATTTGTATGTTATAGTATAGAGATGTTGTTTTTAGTCTAGATTTAAACTGGCAGACTGTGTCTGCTTCTCAAAAAATGCTAGGAAGCTAGCAAAAAAAATTCTGCTTTGTAACTAATAAGCAAAATTTAAAAATGTATACAATGTTTAATAGGGAGCCAGTGCAGTATTGACAGAACCAGGCAAATACGGTCATCCTTCGTGGTTATAGCAACAACTCGAGCTGCTGTGTTTTGGACCAGCTGCAGTTTATTTATTAAGCGAATAGGGCAACCACTGAGTAGAGCATTACAATAATCTAACCTTGAGGTCATGAATGCATGAACTAACTGTTCAGCATTTTGCATTCAGAGCATGTGTTGTAGTTTAGAAATATTTTAAAGATGGAAGAATGCAGTTATACAGATCCTAAAAATGAGACTTTCAAATGAAAGATTGGTATCAAAGAGCACACCCAGGTTCCTAATTTATGACAAGGACAATACAGAGCAGTCATCAAGTGTTAAAAAGTATTCTAGGTTATTATGTGCAGAGGTTGTTTGTCCAATAAAATTATAAATTCAGTTTTTTCAGAATTAAGTTGTAGGAAATTACTATGATTTTATATCAGCTATGCATTCCATTAATCTTGTGAACTGGTAAGTTTTGTCAGGATGGGAAGAAATATAGGCTAGAGCTGAGTATCGTCAGCATAACAATGAAAACTAACGCCATGCTTTCATATGATATCTCTCAAGGATAGAATGTACTGGTTGAAAATCAGTATGACATCGCTTCATTTACTGCTACAAACTGATAGCTGTCATAAGTATGATTTAAACCATGCCAATGCAATTCCACTAATGCCAGCATCATTTTCGAGTTTATTCAGAAGAATGTTTTAGTCGATAGTATCTAATGCAGAGCTAAGACCGAGTCACACTAATAAGATATAACCATGATCAGATGGTAAGAGCAAATAATTTCTAACTCTAATAAGAGCAGTCTCAGATATGTGAGGCGTTCCACTTCACTTTAAGACAAGTACTTGTGAACTTCCCTAAGCACTTCCCCTCGGGAAGCCATTTTCCATGGCTGACTACCCCCACAACCACAACCATTTTGAAGTGCGTTCCACAAGTGAAGTTTATATGGACAGACCCTTGCTCCCTTGATTTTGACTAAGGGAGCGAGTCTACTTCATATGTACATTTCAGGCAGCTTCATATACCACAATGCAACACGATTGTGACGTCACCGCGAATCACGTTTAATTTACGCAACCAAAAACAACTCTATGATATTTTTATTATTTTTAAAGACATTTAAAACAACCCAAACACACCTATATACATATGCTATATAGAGCTGCATTAAACAATTTCGTAAAGGAATAAATAAATAAATACATTTTCCGCCAGTAGTGGGCACTCATGCAACATAAGCATTGACACACCTCCGAGTGAACCAGACGGAGGGAAGTTAGCGAGTGAAGGGCATAGTAAAAACGAACTGGAACGCAGCAACAGTCTAAATCCTTACTGGAAATCTTGACAGATATGATTTATTTCTAAAAAAAAGGGTATTTTTGACAGAAAGGGTACATTTGATATTGTAATTGACTAATTCTGCAGGGTCATGTTGCTTTTTTTTATTAAGTAGCTTAATAATAGCCAACTTAAAAGTTCTCGATACATATTCGACTGACACAGATTAAATAATAGTATTAAAGGGTTAGTTCACCCAAAACATGTAAAGTATTTGCGGCAAAAAGTATTCTCGTCTCTTCATAAAATTATTGTAGAGCCACTGGAGTGAGATAAGCTTTGTAACAATGTCTCTAGTGCCTTTTATGGGTCTTGAGAGAGGAAATAACATTGGTGTCAATGAAGGCCTTTCTGAGCCATCGCATTTAAACAAAAATATCTTCATTTGTGTTCCGAAGATAAACAGAGTGTCAGGTGTCGAGCGACACGAAGGTAAGTAATTAATGACAGAATTTTCATTTTTGGGTGAACTAACCTTATAAAAAGAGGATCTATGACTTCTGGAAGCATCTCTTTTAACCTTAGTCGGTATAGGGTCGAGCATACATGTTGTTGATTTAGATGATTTAACAAGTTTAGCCAATTTTTCCTCTCCTATAGAAGGAGCTCCTGAGTGACACTACAATGCACCGATGCGATACTGTATACTAGATGGTTGCATATTTATAATTTTCTTCCTAATATTATCAATGTTGCAACATAAGTTTATAAAGTCATTACTGCTGTGCTGTTTACAAACGTCAGAAATTAAAGCTTTATTTCTTTTTAATTTATTTATCAAATAAATATCTACCTAGGGTAGTGTTTGTTTACTTCGAAGAGAGTCAAGAAATATGCAGAGCTAGCAGTTTTTACAGCCTTTCTGTATGCAATCATGCTCTCTTTCCACGAAATGCAAAAAAAACTGCTCCATTTTTCTGGCTGCTGTTGGCAGAGTGTGATAAATACACACATCCCAGAAGGACTTTAATGTACATATAAAAATGAAGTCCACCACAATGTATGAAGGTGTGGGGGTGTAAGTGAGAAACATGGAATACTGCAGAATTAATCAAATTTGTAATCGTGATTACAATTACAGATGCCACAATTATGTAATCATTCAAAGGAACATTTCAATTACAAAAAAAAAGGCCTCACATTATTCAGTGTGCTTAAGAATTTTTTTTTTCTGCAATTAATTTGTTACCTTAGATTGGTATCTTTAAATAAAACAAAACAATATATAGAAAAGCAATAAAAGTTTTTCAGGAAGAGTGTTTTCATAGCAATATGGCATGCTGTTGCTTCAAACAATGGCATAAATCTATTCAAAACATAATTGAATGTAGATTGTGATAATCGTAATTAATAATCACAATTACAATTTCAAGGGAATAATCAACAATTATTATTTTTGTCATAACCGTGCAGCCCTACTTAAAGGTATTTAGCAGTGACATGTCAGGCTTTTCTATTTACAACGAAGTAAACTAATTGCCTGCACAAAATATGATAGCACTGTAATACAACAATATCATATGTAACAATAAAGTTTACAGTGGCTTCGTAAATTAATTAAAAGCATAAAAAAAGCAAAAACCCACACAATGTACATTCTTTGTTCTTCATTTTCTAGAAGTAGAGTTAAATCCTTGCTGGTGTTTTTTGTGTAGTTAATTAAAGGCCCAATATATTATTTACACCACTAGATGCCTTTATTTTTTTGATGATGCCTTTATTTTTGCAGAATCATGGGAGTTGTTGTCTTAACAGGTAATATATTATAGATTTATTAACATTACTGTAGTATGAAGCAGGGTTGGGCTGAAAGCCATTGGAGCAGAATGAAGCAGCTGGGGCGATTAATAATGAAAGACAAACAATTCTTCTGGTCATGCATATGTGATGTAACACAGCACTATTTTATCATATTAGATACATTTAAGTGTTGAAAGTTATGTTATAATTCTACTCTGTGTGTTTGCTCTGTGGCTACTATGAGACACTTGTTGCACACTGCAGTAAGCTAGATGGATATTAGGCATACATATTGTGCCTTTAAGAGAAGGTACACCGCCATCTTACGCTGGAATTGAATTGAGCGCACCTGACATCGTAAACAGACACAACAACTCACCTCATTACAAACTTCCCAGGAGAACTTGAACTCACCGTTAGTGCAACTATGAGTTTCACTGTTTAACTTTCCATAATATCTAAATATGAGAAATGAATATTACATTTTAAAAGCTTATTACAAACTGCTATTTTATTCAACAACCAAAAGCTTTGAAAGCAAAGGCAAGCAGAGCCTCAGACATTCGTATGGCTGCATACCTTTTAGTGTATAGTCCTTTCTGAATGAACTCCTGTGTCTGATCCCATCTATGACTTCCTCGTCAAGTGTCTGCTTCAGCACACACATCAGTACCCTGCTGCACCATTGTGGCCTGTATTCTCATTTCCACACTGGGCATTCCATCTACATTTGGGCCATTACAATGGTGGCCCAGCATGTTTTCTCTCCAATTCGTCATAGCCTCTTTTAGAATCTTCTATTACTGCCCTTACATATATATATTTTTAAATGACCAGAGGTGGAAGTAAGGAATTATAACTACTCACAATACTGTAATTAAGTGTTTTTTTGCATGTATTTGTACTTTTTTTGATTATATTTTTAAATATGTAATTTTACTTGTACTTAAGAACAAATTAAGCTAAATAATCTACTTTATTACTTTTAAAATCACAATTTATAATACAATTTAAATCAATATTCAGACATTTTACTGCCAGCATTATGGTAACCTATAAATATATCTGATTGTAAACGGACCAATAAATGGCCGGATATTTGATGTGAAAAAAAGCGCCTGCGGTGCAGCAGTAAATTTTGGAGCACTGATCAGAACTTCTTTTCACCATTTCAAATGGCATATGTCTAGTTATTTATAAGGAACAACACACCAGGCCCACAGATAATGGACTCACTGAATGTCTACCATCTGGTGTTTGTTTAATACACAGAGAAGGTCAAACGGCCAGCAATCCTTTTCTACTCTCCTGCATTCACTTCTTAGATTGGGGAAATCATTGATTTTGCCCCTCCACCGGGTGATCTTTGTGTGTTGGAGCTCAGTATGACAATGACAACAACCTTATTGCTTAAAACAGCACTCTGTAGGACTGAAACAACCTGAATTCAGCTTGGGAAGTGAATGCCCAGTGGTGTGTCTTTGCTTTGATTGAGGCCCCCAGACTCAAATTCGCCTCATGTCTTCGTGCATTCGGGAAGGCTTGAATTATTGGACTTTCATTTGCTTTGATCTCCCTTGCTTATCCGGGGTGGATGGGTGCTTAACGGCTCGGCGGTTACACTCACGTCTAAATTCATCCATTATATTACCCTTACTGGGCATTCCTTACATTATTTTATTGTGAATCAGTAGGTAAAACTACACAGCCGTTGCCTTTCCATGACATTTTAAAGGGCCTAGTGTGAATGGAGGCTCATTGCCTCTTTCAGTTTTATTCATGAGGCGCTCGGTTGCATCATGTACACAGGCGCTTTTGGCGGTGTCCTCATCGGTGGAAGTTACACATGCTAATGATCTCTTAAGTGCTAGACTGAAGAGTAAACCATGACTAACTGCGGAGCTGAGAGAGAACGGGACACGTGCGCAGTCTCATTTGGCAACAAGGCAGGCTTTCCTCTCAAATGTGAGGCAACTAAATACTCTTAATTGAGAGTGAGTGGACATAGAGGACAAGGGTGAGGAATACAAGCTGTAACTTGGATTTACTTGATTACGAAAACAAATTTAAGGACCGTACTCTCTACAGTTGTTAATGAGAGATTTAATTTCATGCTAATGAGCTGGGAATATATTGTTGCAACAGGATCTAAACAGAAATGGGACATCTTTCACTATGGATTAAATGGATCCTCCTACTACAACTGAGCATCATTATGTGGCGGCTGCATCAAATCTGAGAGGGTGGGAAAATTACATGTGTTTTTACTTCATACATCTTTAGAAGAAGAGGGTTTAATAGAAAAATTATTAACATGTTGGCACCTCATATGAGGAAGCAGTCTGTAATGCCCTAAGCCGCTTCATAGCACAGACCTCCTCAGGAGGGAAACAATGAAGCTCATTAGGATGGGCAGGGCTTCTCAGAGGCATACAATGCTTACAACCTCCACAAGCAGGAAACAACTTTGAGCCCGGTCCCAGGAGGTCAGTAGCAAAAGTGGCAAAGTCATTTAAATCTCCTTAATGAACTGTTAATAGGTCAGGTGTCTATTTGTGCCTAGTCTGAGCCCACCTCCCTCTTGAGTTCCTGTGGCAGTCTGCTGGATCTTCAGCCAGTCAGGAAGTGGGGGGAACAGGTCAGGAGGTTGCACTTAAACCTGTCACCATGGAAATAAATGCCTGTATATTCACACTAAGTGATTTTGAAAGTGCAGCTGAGAAAATTACAACGTTATGCATGTTTTTATCTCTTATGCAACACGTGAATTGATAGTTACAAGCACCCTGATGATAATGAATAGAAACCCAGAGCATGATTTCCATCCATATGTTTGTGCACACACTGTGGCACACATTCTAAATATTTCACAGATCATGGCTGTGTTTAGTAATTTGCTTGTTGTGGTTGTGCATACTTTTGTTACTTATTAGTATAGGTATAAAGTGACTGACTGTCCTCCATAATATCATTGAAGTAGCACTTTGAATTGGTTAGTGTTGTGTGCTAGACAAGTGGGATCTTTTACTAGGGCACTGTGATACTGATTTTTTTGTTTTTTTTGCAAGAAAAGTTCCATGTCTTTAGCCAGCATTAACTTATAGGGTTTTAATTATAGTATTGTGTGAAATTCAAATGAAGCCTTGTGGGGATTTCATTATTTAATCAAGCAAGTTCTGTCTAGAATATTTGGACTGTTTTCCTCAAAAGCTTTTTCACATTCGCATTGAGCTAATGAAACTGCTGTATTTTTTGTGTCCTGGGATCTAGCACATGCTTCCCAGAATGCTCTGATTTCATAAATAGTGTTTACTTCTTGTGCATAAGGTTGATTCACATGCATGTTCTTATTTTTTCTAAATAAATACAAAGCAATGTAAACGCATATAGGCGTACTATCGTACTAAACGTACAATGGCCTAAGAGTGTTTTTTGTGGCTCAAAATGCATCGATTGAGATTTATCAGTTAATTTTTTTAACAACTAAAGCTTAAAATTCCAATGGGCAAACAAATATTAGCCAAAGAGGTTTTCAAGCTCTGATTCAATTAATTATTCAAAGATTTTAACATTTTTCCAATATGCTAGAAGAAACCATTAGCCCTTTTTAAGTATTTTTTAATTTAAATTTGCACTGCGGAAACATTGTGATGAATTTGATGAGGGCTGGGGATTTAATGTTGTCCCACTGGGAGGAATTATTTGATTCTGAAAAGACACATCATAATGGAAAATGTGGAATGAAGGGGATTGCAATAGATTGCTGTAATTCAGACTCTTTGGCAACATCTTAAATCGTTGCTAGCTCCAATCCCAACCTTCAAAGAAACGCTTGACTACAGTGAGAACCACTGTACCACTTTTCACCACAGGTAGCGATATAATGCAGCCAATGATTAATTTTAATTAAACACATTTTGGAAAATGATATTGAATGTTTGAACCCCTGGTGCTTTAATTACTTTATTGCCTCTCAGCTCTAACTCTGAAATGCTTTGGCTGGATGACATACTGGAATATATCCTAAAAAAAAACCTCACAGCTGGCATGCAGAGAGCTTCTTCTGATTTCTATAGTGCATTTGCTATAAGGGTGATACAATCTAAGTATGTTGAAAATTAATACCACTATGAATGCTAATTTGCTCGCACCCTAAGAGCTGTTTTAAATTAGCTGTGAAATTAAAGAGAACATCTAACCCATACTGTTGACATACAGCCGATGTTATTCATTTTATTGTCAAATGTTTTCAATCGGTGACGTAAGCAGACTTCTTGACCTCAGAAGGTCCCTAACTTTGTCATACCTCTGCTCCCATTACACTTCGTAGACAGCTGGAGAAAGTGAAACATCCTCAAGACACTTGGGTTAAAAGGTGCACCTTAAGTGCGCTTAAGGAGGGACAGAGAGGCCAGAGCTTGAGTTTGGTCCTCATGAGCTCTAATGACCTGACAAAAGTCAGGATTATTGGACGTGCAGAGAGACAAATGGCATCTACAAGCATTTGGCCTTAAGCCTCTTGAAGATCCTCTACCCAAACAAGACAATTCCAACAAGCCCTTTACCCATCCTTTGTCTGTGGGCAGAGAAGTTGAAACAGTTCAATGGGAGGATTACCCCCACTTGAGCTGTTCTGAGAGAGATGAATTGATAAGTTCCTGTTGGGGTTAAACTGGGTGGGAGCAGCTATGCAGATGCTTTTAGTAAGCAGTACTAGGATGGTCAAAGAGGAAGTAGTTTCACCACAGGGGAGCTGTTTGTAGTCTTTAACTCAGAAATGACATGTAATGACAGATGCCTTCTTAAGAATCAATATAAAACTGAAAGATGCAAAGTCAGATTTTTTTTTAAAATCATGATTTAACCATTGATCTCGATATCAGCAGAAAATAATAACATTTTGTTCCATTTATTTATAGTCACAAAGAAAAGTGCTATGCTTATCTGGAAGGTTGTGAGTATTTACCTTGAATTAGCTGGAGCATTTTCCTATTGCACACTGATACACCAGTGTGTATCAAAAGAGATTTCCGTAAACTTAGCTGTGCTGGTCTGAAAAGGCCAGGGGCAATGGAACCAGCAGCTGATAAGATCTTCATACTTGGCTAGAGTTGGAGAGGCAGTGAAGAGTTAGACAGGGAAAGCAATACATCAAACCTGCTCCATGGCTACAGTTAAGAAAGGAGTAGACAGGTTCTCATGGTGCCTCTTGAAGTTTTGAAGCCCAATTAGACCGACTTGCCCTGAGATAACATTTACGCAAGATCAGAAATTGTCCATATTTTAAAGCTTTGAGCTCCAATGATGTTTTATGTTTATCATTATTATATTTTGGCCCAGCCGTATTCTAGTACCCCAAAGACATAGCTAGTATGCTAAAAATTTAAACTTAAGATTTACACAACAAGATAAAAATAAGATATTGGCTTGATATGTCCTGCTGTGTCAGATGCTATATTTAACCTAAATCTGTATTTTGCTGTTTGTTTGATTTATTATTCATGCATCTTTTTTACCCTTTTCTTACCCTTGTCTTGAATTGAGTACTTTTATTATTAAAAATATTTAAAAATCCACTAGCAAGTCAAAAGTAAGCGTAAATATTGATCCGATACATAACCAAATATCATAAAAGTATAATATTTCCTTAATAAATATATATTTGAATTCAAATTAATATAATGTAAAAAAAAATACATTTATTTATTATTATTTATGTTTCAGCTATGCATAAATAAGCCCATTTTAAAAGATAATATATAATGTCTTTTGTGAAAGCCTTTCTACCCTTTGACAGCAAAAGGCACAGACAAAATTCAATGTATTGATCTGCATAAATAGCCCTGTCTTTAATAAATACTACATTATGACGGTGAGGTTTCTGTCGGCGTGTTGGCTGATGAAGGCATGCCTCTCAAAGTCGGCAATCAGAGGAAGTTTGGGGAAAGATAATCTTTCGCTCCTAGCATCCTCAGAGACGCAGGCCAAGCAATCAGGGGATAGCGGTGATTGCTTGGGTTGCACTTGTGAAATCACAGCCTGCATTGGTCCCAGACCTGAAGGAGATGCTAAAATCGACCTCTTCTAAGTTTCTCTTTTCAAGTAAATACTGATTGGGGCCTCCATAAACCAGCTAGCACCTTCCTCTCTTCAGACATCTGGGGGATTCTCACATACAGTCTGTCACAAACAACAATGGGAGTAATTTATTGTACTTGAAATACAAATGTATGGTGACTGATGATGTGGCTTTCCATAGTTCAGCCACGCATGAGGAGCAAAATACAAATACATGGAGCCTTTTTTTTTCTGGTAGAAGATGTATTGGAGCATAAATTAAATATAAATTCTTCATATTTTACACCATTCGTTAAATGTGAAAAAAGGGGAAAAACATGTAAAGCGTGTTCCATGTGTAGGTGGAAAATTGGCAAGTAGACAAGAAGAAAAGCAAGGACCTGCTCCAAGATGGGTTGTGTTAAGATTTCACACATGCAGAAAAAGCCAATAAACAAATAGCCATCCCTTGATGGCCTGAAATCAGATGCTAAATGAAGTCACTTGGGATGGAGCCGACAAATGTAGCCAAGGCTCAGAGAGCATCTCAGACTCTGTTGTTTTCTTCTGACCCGACCCCCTAAAAAGCCTTTCCCTGTTTCATACTTCTATGATTGAATTCAGTAGGATCATGTATCGCAAAGAAAAGGCAATTAGTAGATGACACTGAAATGGCAAAGGAAACAAGCTTTAAACACGGCAGAAGACAGCTGTCCAGATATTACCAGTCGCCAGAGCAAACTGCACCCGATTAAAGTTTAATGCGGCTTTTAAGTGAGGATTTTGCTTATCAGTGCGAGGGGGTCTGAGGGAAAATATTGTTATTGATTCCATCATTTTAGACGTAACTGATCCTTTAAGTAATTTCTCCGGGTTCCTGTGTGTCAGTTTTTAAGTGTCTGCTTGGGTTGGATCACTGAGGCCCAAGTTCATTTAGAATTCAGAGCTTAATGCACAAAGTGTTCCCAATACGATTTCAGTCACATCTGTTGGAGGATAAGGCATTTATTCCACCGGAGACCCGACCGACGACAACATTGTCCACGGTTCAAGTCGGGGCAGCTGAATTATGAAAATGAAGTGCTGTTCAGAGGCATCTTAATTGATGGGAGATTCCAAGGGAGAACATTTTAAAATATTGATCCACCATATCTTAAAAGTAAAGAGCTATTTACATCAATTCATTGAGGTATTTTTCATTATTGTCACTCAACATATTCTTTTTGTTAAAAATTGTTCATATAGTGTTCTATTACGAACTGCAATATTTAAATCAGATTAGGAATAATGAATAATGAATTTATTTTTGCTAAATATATTGGTTATAATGTCGACATTTATAATGTTACAACATATTTCTTTTTATAATATATGCTGTTATTTTGAACTTTCTAATGAATCCTGAAAAAATATATTAAGCAGCACAAATGGTTTTTTTTACATTGATGATAAGAAATGTTTTTTTGAACACCAAATCAAAACGATTTCTGAAGGATCATGTGACACTGAAGACTGGATTAATGATGCTGAAAATACAGCTTTACCGTCATAAGAATAAATTACTTTTGTTTTTAATGAAAATAGAAAACCTATTTTAAATTGTAATAACATTTCACAATACTGTTTGCGCTGACATTTTGGTCAGATAAATATAGCTTTGGTAAGCATTAGCGGCATCTTTCGAAAACATTAGAAACGTCTTTCCAACCCCAAACCAAACAAACTCATTTTAGTATATTGTAATATTTGCACTGTATTAAAGGTTGACAGACCCAAATATCTATTTTAGGTGAACTTGATATGAAGGTTTAACAAATAAAAAAAGAAAGCTGGCAGCTTTAAAATGGAGCGAGAGACTACACAAGAAAGTTTGGCTCGTTGTGCAGGTCCCTCCACTCCATGAACAGACTGCAGCGATATACAATAGCCCCGCTAAGGAATGGAGGTGTGGGCTAATTTGTCCATCTCCTGCAGTAACCCTCCACTGCTGTAAGAGAAGAAAGACCACATTCAGACCTCAACTGGATTAGACAGGCCAAAAAGAGCAGGATGTTGAAAGAATGGGAAGCTTTTGTTACATTCCCTTTCAGATCATATAAGATTTTGATTAAAGAACAGTGGTTTTAATGCATATTGGTCGATTCAAATCCAATCTGAACTTTTTAGACATTAACGTACAAACCAACAACAGTAACCCGAGCTTAAGTAGTACATCTTTGGCACATTAAGGGTTCTTCAAGAAAGGAAACCAAAGACAGAAAATATAGGTTCAGGTTTCAGGCTTTAGCCAGTGTGAAAATATCGTCAATTCGATCAAAAATTTATAATGCAACTTTCCAGGTCTTAAATTTCCTTGGGCTGCACTTGAAATGGGCACTTGTTTCCCCATTATGGCTTTTTTAATCTACTTATGTCCGACTTGTCTTGCTTAAAGATCACTCCACCGTATTGGATGTTCAGTATCTAAGGTATGTGTTCCTCTGCAGAGCCTGATGAAATAACACAACAGTTTACATATTTCTAAACCCGATCTGCAGACCGATTGAAAAATCCATACCGACAATCAAATTTCCCTGAAAATATATACATACAAGTCTGCTTTGAGGTGACTGAAATGAGCAAATTTGGTTTCAGGAGACAGGAAGAGAGACGGGCCTAAGCAGCACGGATCAGGCGGTAAATGGCTACTCATCGCGACCAGGAACGAAACTCATCCATCCCAAGAGACCCTTAGAGAAGGGTGAGAGAGGCAAGCGGTGAGGAAGGAAGAATATGCGCTGCTCTCTCTTCCTTGCAGCTGGTATGAATTATTTAGCTAGGGGGAAGGATCGCCTTACATTAGCCATCTTGTTTCTTGTGCCTTTAATGACAGTTGTTGTAAACATACATAGACAAACACCGTTCCCGCTCCTAGACAACTCTCTCTCTAGTCTGACTGGGAGAAATACTGTATCTCAATTCCTTCAATGCACGTCCCCCCCCCCCCCCCCCCCCCCCCCCCCCCTCCCGAGAGATCAATGAAAAATGTCTGTCTTTTCCCCCCCTCCAACGTTGCCCTTTCATGTCGCCTGTGTGTGTTTTCGAAAGTCGGGTGGGAGGGAGGCTTTTCGTAGCGAACTGTCATCACCACCATTTTCCATCAGGCATAAAATCAGGGTGCCGAATGACATGTAAGTGTTTGTGTGTCCCACTGCTTGAATTTGCAAGGTCAAGGGGAGACATTTGGCCCCTGCTAAGAACTAAAGCCCCCGGTATTCAAAACATTTACCCATTCATGTTTAAGAGATGGGCTGCTTAAATAAATTATGACTGTTTACGTTAAAGCTTAAGTGTCCACCTTTTTACATGGAGGGACAACATTTGGTCTCACGTTAGTTCCTGTGGCAATACATGTTTATCACGGGTTTGGTATAAGGAGGATTTGCTCAGATAGTTAAAGTAGGCCGCAATAACATCGTATCACTGGCCTCGAGGCCTTTTAGAGAGATATTATAAAAGGGGGATGTATGTTTTCCTTGCTATCTACACCTTTGGCTTCCCCTGTGCTTAAATTGTTAATGATTATTTCAAGATCAAGAGGCGATACAGGATATTTGAGAATCCCGAGATATTGATCTTGTCCAGTGCACACTTCAACAGTGCTGACTGCTGGACTGAATACTCATCATACACAAGATCAGGATTCAAACCTGCTAGTAATATTAAATGATACTAGTTATCACACAGAGCCTTCTATGTATTTGCTAACTCTTCCTTTACGTCTTCCCAGTGTCACGGCCTTGCATTCAGAAGAAAAGTCCAAGCATTTGGGCTGTGGGCACTTGAGGTGGGCCGTCTGTCAACAGCCAGACTTCAGCGACCGCCAACTGAACAAGCGGACTGAGAGCTGCTTTGTCCCAATCTGCCCTTCGCACTCAAGCAGACCAAAGGAATGTCAGGTCTCCGAGGTGAGATTGCATGGATAGCTTCAGCTGATCACTTGAGGAAGTCCCATGTGTTAAAGTGAGCCTCGGAGGCACCTCCAAGCAGCTTAGGGCAATCGCCATATTGATATACGATGAAAACCGGGGGCCCGGCAATCCCTCCTTAATCCTATAATGCAACGCTGCGCCGTGGATTTGGTTATCGGCCGGTTCTCCAGTGTCGCTTGGGAGGCGTATCTGTGTGACCTGACATGGTGACCACGATCGCTGACTCGCCTATTCAACTTGACTCAAGTTGATTTGCTCACTTAGATCTAGAGTTTCCCTTTCTCCCTCTCGCTCTCCCTTTTCCCTCTCCCTCTTCCCCTCGCTCTCTCTCTCTCTCTCTCCTGTTTCAATCTGAGATCAGACAGCAATGTTACTACACCACATCTTGATTTGTTTGTGTTGTGCTTTTCTGAAACCGCTGAGGAAATGGAAACAGAGAGCCTGAAATTATCTTGCATTATTCAAATGCTTTGCCAACTAGCACAAGCTATTTTATCTCTATTTACTTCATGACCCGAGATCAGAAGCTAAGTGGCATATGTATGTCCATTAGCTGCAGGATTGAAGCTCCCTCTCACCCACCGCCCTGTTTTCATAATTAGCCCTTCCCTGCTAAATGTCAGAGTCTGCTGCCGCACATCCATCCGACGGGCCCTTGGCAGCATACGCTAACTCCTAAACAACACTGATATGGCTAAGTGTTTCAGGAAGCGAGGCCTCGGTTCCAAGGGGTTACGTAATGGAGCCGGCTCCTTCATTAAAGGCTTCCTGCTCGCCGTTGAGTGTGCCTCGGGTCCCTTGGCTCCTTGCGTTGCCATTCATGCTGCCCACATGCAAACAAATATTAATTTTACCCCAGCACAAACAATAACAAAAGCAGATGTCAGTCAAACACTCTTGAGTGTAGTGGTGACCTGTCGTCTTAGGGAGGATTGGCTGGGCGGGACTTCGAAGGCCGGCTCTACAGAGGCTTGGTTATGTTTAAGAGGGCGGTAGGCGGACTCTGGGCCTCGTTGTGCTGTGTCCCGTCTCCACCATTAGATGGAGTGCTTGCTGTCAGTGGAAATGAGTCTGTTTTGTGCTCACATCTCACATCAACTGGATGCAAGCAGATAAACTGATTAGATAATTAGCATCACCATTGATTATGATCTTACTATTCAAATGATAATGCACAGATACAACCATTAGTTGACGTGTGCTGTAAATGCTTATTTATTATTGTGTTGCAAATACAGAAAACAACTTGATTTTGCATTAGTAATATTGAAGTACTACTTGTATTAGTAGAACTTCAATATTAAGTGCTTCAGTGTACTGTGTTATGTTAAGTTTGGACAAATTTGTTATGGACATTCCCTCCAATCACATATGATTTAGTAAAATTATGAGAGATGAACAACAGACGTCGCGAAGTGTTTTATTAGTGTTTGTAAAATTTAATATGACTTGTGATTGCTGCAATTTGTTTGATCAGACATACAGTAATAACGTAATTTTTAGCAATTTAAAAGGATTTTCAGCAGTCATTGCTCAAGTCTTCACTGTTACAAGATCCTTAAAACAAGTCATTCTAATATGCTGATTTTGGTGCTCAAGAAACATTTCTTATTATGGAAACCGTGATAGGTTTTCTTTAATGAAAAGTCAGTGCTTCCTTGCTGAATAAACGTAATGGTAACTTAAATATGTACTTAAATCAAAATATAAGTACAATGTACTTACTGTGTTCATAATTTATTGCAAAACACTTTGGGACAGGTGTGGTGGTATTGAGTTGGTTCAAGGGTAGGGTTAGATGTCAACAGTGTAATTATAAATTACAGAAATTAATTACAGATGTGTAATGTAAGTACAATGTAAAAACATGTATGTACACACTAAGTGCATTTTATCGAATGATTAATTAAAATGTTCAAACATAGTTAAAGCCACCTAATATAAAATAGGTCCAAAGTAATAATAAATAATTCAAAAAAAAAGATTCTAAAACTTTTGTATGGTCGTATTATATAAGGGAGCAATATCTTCAGTTGTGTACTTCTCAGATTATGTGATTTAGTTAAAAAAGAAGTAGTGCAGTACTACTTTTTAAAAATTTACTTAGATTTATTTTCATAGAAGAAAAGGTTCAAATTGTTCTAGGATCACAATTTTTAACAAATTCAGACGATGCATCCGAACAATGTTTGATAAATTGCATAGCTCATCTTTGGCTTTTCTATTTCCTTCTCAATTTTCTATTTCCTCATGCATGCTTGTAAGAAGATATCGGAGTACCACAAGGGCGTTTGGTATGAGCAGTATCTCGAAAACACGCGTTGTGTGGCTGTGTTTGTTAAAGAGGTGGGAGGTTTGACAAAAATGTCCTCCCCTCTCTCGGAAGATGATAGTGAGGTTGATAGTGAGATCTCTAAGGTGCCGATGCCGAGAGTGGGGACTCGCTGCACTGACGCTTGACAAAATATTTTGGTAGGAAATAAGTCATTACCAGAGCCAATGACAGGCGGACGATGAGTCTGGCATTGATCGGTGGTGGAGGGGGGTGATGATCTGTCCATGCTTGCAAGTAACTCCATAGGGCACCACTCTCTCAGATTTCCCTGAACTGTCCATAACCAAGAGGTGGCCTGTGAAAAAACAATCATCAGAAAAAAAGAAAAAAAAATCACTTCATCTCCGCTCACCCCCCCACCCCCTTTCAGGGCAGGGGACAAGCTTCTCAGGCTTTGTGCAATTAAACACTCCATCTGTCTGAGAAGCCTACGTCCTCCTGGAGCATTCACAGCCTCTTCTAATTGCAATTCTTATTAGAAATCAAGCACCACACTGAAGACACAATGCATGCATTTCAACATCCCCTCTGCAAAAGAAAAGTAGACAAAAAAAATCAAGCTAATTAATGATTATCCATAAGCTGCTGATCTGCATAACTGAGGCCATCCCTCTAGGGTTCAATTTAAGCCTGATTATGATGACATATATCAGCTTACATTGTGTGTTATTCACACAAATGGTGGGCAAACTTGCTCGGAAAACACATGTACACTTGAATACTTTATGTATAATGTATGTGACAATGTTTCTGCATGGCACAAAGAGTGTGCATCTTTTGATGTGTTCTTTGGGTGACGTGTGAATTGAGGAAGG
The DNA here is from genome assembly GCF_024679245.1 of Pseudorasbora parva. NCBI lineage: Eukaryota > Metazoa > Chordata > Actinopteri > Cypriniformes > Gobionidae > Pseudorasbora > Pseudorasbora parva. The sequence continues at coordinate 13,024,596 of NC_090181.1, forward strand.
CTGGCGGCCAGATGGGACTGCTGGATCAGGTTACCTGTTAAAACTGCGCATCTGCCCCTGCAGTCAATCTCACTGATGTCTGTGACAGGTCGATGGAGCCTGTGCAGGAAGGGCTGAAGCACAGGATGGGAAGAGTGAACTGGGACGGGTCTGACCACTATAACCACCCCCCTCTCTGGGATTTCGCTGGACAGGGCAGGAATTCTGTAAGGCCACTTGGTCCTCTGGAGTCAGTGAGACAGAGGGACAAAGGCAGAGTTCAGTTACACAGGGGCCAGGGCCGTGGCACCCAGTCAATACAAAATAGATTTACAGAGTCTCTTACATAAGTTTTTGAAATGTCACAGGCTCCTCTGTCCCCTCTTTGTCTGCAAACATGGTGTTGAGTATTATCGCAGATTCGTTCACACGATCGCCTTGGGGAAGATGAGAATTTTGCTACTCTGTTAACATGTGCCCAAGAGCTTCAAAACAATACTATACACTTTTTGTTGTAGAGTGCTAGATTATGACAATGTCTATCTTTTTAGCATTAAAGGTAAATACCACTGGACACACAGCACAATTCTACAAAACTTTGAGTAGAAAATGTACCTTTTCCTTTTTAATTGTCAATCTGAATTTGAACCTAGTTTGTTTAGCATTACAATAATGCCAATCATTTATTTTAGTAGTTTTTTCATTATATAAATGCATGTATGTACAAACTACATAAACATGTATTATATGCCAATTATATAAAGTGTAGAAAATTAAAATTTGAATAATAAAAAAAAAAACTATAATTACATATAATGTAAGTAGAAAAAAAGTATAAATTCATAATCCCATTGTATCGTTTTCTCAACCGTTATACCTTTTTAGGATTCTTTGATTAATAGTAAAAAAAAAAAAAAAAAAAAAACAGCATTTACTTTAAATAATTAGTTTTTGGGAGAAAAAAAAAACAACAACAAAAAACACTTTCAATCAATTAAAGGTTAATAAAGGCCTTCTGAAGCGAGGCGATGCGTTTGTGTAAGAAAAATATCCATATTTAAAACTTTATAAAGTAAATTATATAGCTTCTGCCAGATCGCCTTCCGTATTCAACTAATGGAAAAAGTGTTGAAAGTGCCTCTCGCAGTTCAAAATGCATACGCTACGTCTGACGAGCATAAGTATTTTGAACTACAGAGGCACTTTCAACACTTTTTCCATTAGTTGAATACGGAAGGCGATCTGGCAGAAGCTATATAATTTACTTTATAAAGTCTTAAATATGGATATTTTAATTACACAAAACGCAGCGCTTTGCTTCAGGAGGCCTTTATTAACCCAACATGAGCCATGTGGAGCACATTATATGACGGAAAGAGGCATTATATGGACTTCAAAAACATATTTTATTCGTCAGAAAGAAAAATGTCATATACACCTAGGATGACTTGAGGGTGAGTAAACAATTAAACTTTCATGCTTATAAGGGAAGAGATGATTAAAAAAAATACTGGATGCTAATAGCTTTACAATTAAATATATAGTGTAAAACAAAATTAGTTATAGAAAATGTACTATATGCTATTAAATACTAAAGAAAATACTAATGATATATAGTATAATTATAGTTATTATTCTATGTTTTACACTAATCATAATATATGCTGTATTGTATATACTATTTTATAGTAGCACGTTATCAGACATAAAGCAAGTAGTGTACACTTGGGTGGAAATAGCATATGCTTTCCTTTACATCTGCCTAAAATAGCCTCCGTATGTGAACGTTATCTTATAAATACCCCTGCATTTACAAAGCCATATTTCAGTGGTGGTGTGGAATCATCCATAAAGCATTTCACCTGTCACTCACATAAAGGTAAAAGACTGATCTTTGCTCTTTGAATATCTCAGGCAAGAAAGGGTCCTTAACCCCGATCCTGGCCTCACTCGTCTATTTTTGATAGTCCGCTTATAAGTGATTTGAAAGTTGATTGTGAGCAGACAGTCTGAAACTTTCCTGTCAGCTACTTTAAGGGCAAATAGATAGCCTCATGAATTATGCATAGCAGACAATTTTCTCTCAGTCACTGAGTCATCAATCAGAAGCTTTGCGAGGACCCCAGAATCAGCCAGCCCAGTACATTCAAACAGGGGCAGCTTGGGCAGCTTTCACAAATTCTTCCCTTAAGACAGCAGTGGTGCGAAAAAACTTCCTAGGCGATCAGTCGCCTAGCTTCACAATGCTTTTAATAGTATTTCGAATGCAGGTGCAGAATGGTTCCATTTTTCAAACAAAGATGTATTTTTATAAGGCAAATAAATGCAAATATTTGCACGTTTTGTCTTTTTTTGTTGTTGTTGCTAACAGACGCGTGGCTGAAAGGACCCTCTAGAGCAGCAATTTGATCCATGATTGCATGCATTTACCCATGTAATTGAAATAATGAGAGATGATTGCTTTGAGCTATTAGTCATAAGTTCCTGATCTTTTTGTTTAATCCTGGCATCAGCTGTCAGTGTGCTGGTAGGAGCTTTGGGGAAGAGACACTAAGGATATCATTTGCATCACCTCAGACTAATTTTTCCCCTCTCTTTGTTTTTTTCTTTTTCTTTCTCTCTCACCCTGTCTGTCACTTTGAGCTGATGTTCTTAATTCTCCGAAGCTCTCAGAGGTGCATGGGAGTTCTCATGATGTTGTGATGGGAACAAAGTAAGACAGAGCCCAAATATTCATGGTACTCATAACCAGGATGTTGTCAGCCGTAAGCAAAATAAAAGTCTTGGCAGCAGGTGTAAGGAAGGTGTAATTCTTCCACAGAGGCCATTTTGCCCTAATGGGGACATGCTCTACAACAGCCTGTAACACAAGGTGTTATGTATCACTCCACCAATGGCAAACCCTCGCAGCGTTTTACAAATGAAGTAATAATTCCCCATTGTATCGGGACAGCTGTCTGAGACTATCAAAACAACAAAAGAAAAGAAGCGGGAGGGGAGAAAGATAGAACGCCAATTAATCACAACCATTATCTTCAAGACGAATCAAAAGGTGTCAAGCTGTTTTCTAAATATTACTGTGCCAGCAATATTTGATTATGAATTTGACACAAGACAACTACAGCAGGTATCATAAACATCTGGTAATTACACAGAGACAAAACATTTGCCTTGTTTATATCAGCTGCGGCAGGCAGACTTGTTTAATTGACTTGCATTTTATTGTTAGGCTCCAATTTTAAACTTGTTTAAAAACACATGGTATGTGTTTCAGGTGGTTGGTGGAATGATGTTAATAATAAAGATCATTGTCTCTACTGGCACAAAGTTAGATGCTTTTCATTAGCACATTGTATGTTTGTTTTAGACTACACTCTGAAAGCATACATGGATAAAGGGCTGTTTTTTTTCTTCCTGTGTTAAATCTAATTTGTTTGTTGATTTGCTGGAAAACTGAGCTTTCTCTCAGAACTTTCTTCGATGGCCTTTGCTTATATTCTCTTTGAAATGCTACATTTTGCATAACTTAAAGGCATAGATTTGTCATCATCATTTAATAATGATAAAAAAAGGAAAATCTGTATATTATAATCTGTATATATATATCTGGGGCCCAGTGTTGGTTTTAAAAAGTCAAAAGTATTTTGTGTTTAACAGATGAACTAAATTCATACCGGTTTGGAACGCCTTGAGGATAAGTAAATGACACGATTGTAATTTTTTCCTCCCGACCTAAAGTTGTATGATTAACATTTATTACAAGAAAGTTATCACATCGTTGCTAATGTGGAAGCACTGCCGGCCTCTTAACGCCAGACATCAGATCTCGTTTTTTTACGTCTTCTGAAAGCTTCGCCAGATAGTTGCAAGTGGATCTCTTGTATTTTTGAGCATGCAGGGGAGACGGTGCATTAGACAGACTGACAATTCCTGCAGGTGAAATGTGTGTCAATTCTCCGATGAATGCTCGTGTGTCTCCCTTCACTCTCTATCCTCTCTTCAACCCCTCTCCCAGAGGTAACAGGTATTAGTAAGAGATCTCTACATATTCCCCTGTAGGCTTTCCTTTAAAGAGCATCCTCTTCAAACGCCTCTCCTATTCAGCCAAATCTTTCATCTAAAGCATCCACTGCAGGCTATTATGAACCCTGACACTTACAAAAGAGTTTTCTTTTTTTTCTGTTCTTTTTTTTTTTTTCTATCACATCCACCTGCAAAGAAATGATGTGACACACACATTAGAGGCCACATTTCTCTCTGAATCTGGGTTCCTGTCTGGAAGGGGAAAGGAACGGTTAGGCGGAACTCACTTTCTGGATGCTTCATTGCTATTCTGAAAGCGCCGCCGCTGTTTGTCTGAGGGTTCGCTTCTTTTCCCTCCGAGTCTTATTCATTCTGTCAGCATGTCTGTGAGTGCAGGCAGGTACACACATGCGCCAAATAAGCAAGGTCACCTCCAAACTCTCTGAATGTATGAAATCTCTCTACCTACTTTCTGGCAATTTAGTGTTCTTTTCTTTTTTTGTATCCGGGCGTTTGAGATCCATAACACGATATGGAATACATTCTGCGGTCACTTGCCTGAACTCTCGCGTTCCAGGTGGCCCCGACGTGCTTTTCTGCTCAGCGGTACGAGGCTTTTTAGAGGCATCGTCTTCCCCCAGACACAATTTCAATGTTCAAAGCATTACAAAGAGGCATGAGAGAGATCTCACTGTTATCGCCTAACACTCTTGCTACCGTAATTAAATAGAAATGCAAAGCACAGAGCAATTTGGGCACTGGTGAAGGCTGGATATTTCCTTTAACAGTTACAATTTAATTGGACCATATCAATTTATTTCACATTTTAAAATGTCATGGCTTCGCAAGAACTAACAAAATTTGCATCCTGCACAGAATGTTATTGCACAAGAGTGAAATAAATATATAAGTCTAAATGCCAGTGTAAATGCCAAGTATTTCGAAAGCCGCTAAAGTAGGCTTGTAAAAGCACAGCATCCTCTCTCCTGTGCCTGCTCTTCGTAAAGTTTGCCAAATGCTTTCAGTGCAAGCAGTCGGGCTGGCTTAAAAGGATAGCAAACTGTGTCATGCCATTGTTAGTGTTTTGACATCTGTTTTCAAACTCAAAGAATTACTCATCCACACAACCAAGGAGCCACAACTTTGACACGCAGCCAATGAGGACAAAGGACTACCAATTTGTCCAATAACAAATTATAAAATACACCAGAAGCCACACTGTAAATTAGCCAAGGTCTTTAGATGCCTCTCCAATAATGAGATAAAATGTGCTGCAGTCATTTAAAGAGGATTTTATATCATATGCTTTCCGTTGCTGTCATTAAACTGTGACCCTCAAGTGTGCGTTTCAACAGGATTCTCAGTTGCAAACTGTTAAACTGCTGCTGTAAATATGAACCATCGGCAGTCTTTCACCATAAAGCAATAATGCGCATTTACAAATTAAATCTTAATCTTCTCTGCTTGTTTATTTGATTAAATCAATTTAACTAAAAATACATTTCTGTTCATTTGAACAAATTACAGCATTGTTTAGAGTAAAGTGATTGTTCACCTAAAATTGGAAATTCTGTCACCAAAAACCACATAAGACCCCAATGTTACCTTTTAAAAACCCTCTAGGAACTTTCAAAATATCTTTCGTCTTCAATAGATGATATGATACATAATTTGGAATGACATGAAAGTGAGTAAATAATGACCAATAAACTGCTGCCATTGAGACGCTATAGCATAAGATCGGTTAACATTTGGCAAATAGATATAAGTTCCTTTAGAATTAAAAACCACTGGACCTTCCCTCAATTCACACCTAATGAATTCCTCTGCATCCATCTGTTAAGAGCAGATCTGAGTGACACTCTAATGCTTTTCCTCAGTTTTGTAATCAGTTTAGTGTTATCATCTTTGACCCCATCTTTTACATGACAATATTTCATTTGGCAGATTTCACTCTGCTTATACCTTTACTTGCTTGCTGCCTCTTATATTTAAACAATACACTCGGTGCGTCGTGCCACCATTATTAAAAAATATTAAGGACATAAATGCTCATTAAAATTTAATTTTAAGTGAACAAATTCAAGGGATATTTTACAAATTTAAGGAATATTTCAGCTATAATCTGACTTCATCACTCTTGTATTAGCGAGCGAACGGTCCATGACATGCCTGAAGAAAGGATTTGTGGGAGATATTTTGGAAAAGTGTGTGTGTGTGTGTGTGTGTGTGTGTGTGTGTGTGTGTGTGTGTGTGTGTGTGTGTGTGTGTGTGTGTGTGTGTGTGTGTGCGACCTGATAATCCCTACATCCCCACAAAGATGGCAATATCCGAAATCCTTGTCCTTGTGGGGACATTTTTAGGTCCCCATGAGGAAAACATCTTTTAAATCACAAAGAAGGAGTTTTTTTGAGAAAGTAAAAATGCAGAATGTTTCCTGTGATGGGTAGGTTTAGGGGCAGGGGCAGTGTAGGGGGATAGGATGTACAGTTTGTACAGTATGAAATCCATTACGCCTATGGAAAATCCCCATTAAACATGGAAACACGACGTGTGCGTGTGTGTGTGGGTGTGGGTGTGGGCGTGTAATCCCTACGTTATGGGGACAAAATGTCCCTACAAAGATGGCAATATCCAAAATCCTTGTCCTTGTGGGGACATTTTTAGGTCCCCATTAAGGAAAACATCTTTTAAATCACAAAGAAGGAGTTTTTTTGAGAAAGTAAAAATGCAGAATGTTTCCTGTGATGGGTAGGTTTAGGGGCAGGGGCAGTGTAGGGGGATACACTGAGTTTACACGGTTTGTACATTATAAAAACCATTACGCCTATGGAAAGTCCCCATGAAACATGGAAACACGACGTGTGTGTGTGTGTGTGTGTGTGTGTGTAGTCAGTTTGGAATGTCATGAATGGTACACTGTTTATGTAAAAAAAAACAAAAAAAAACAGTTACTGCCTTAATTTTTTTGATTGTAAAAGTACAGTCAACTTGGATGTTTAAGTAATTTCAACTTAAATTACACCAAGCTCACTTAAAAATTATTTGAATCTTGTATAACATAAGCCTTATGAAGTTCTATTAATTGACCTCATAAAAGTTAATTTGATTGACCTAATTTGTTTAATTTGAGTTGGCTCTACTCAAAGCAATTCATTATTTTGAGCGTTAGGGTTTACAGTGAGGGGAGGATGTGAAGTAATATAGTTCCTGACATTTCAAAATGTTGCTATGCTATGACAATTAAATGGGAAAGAGGTAAAAACAGTTACAGTACTGGAGAATATGACACAGCTGGACCAATGAGCTTCCAGAACCGAGACCTTAATATATTACCATTTATATGGACAACCATAGTAAGTTTGAAACCATAGTTTTTATCTTCACACAATAGGTATACTGTAGCAACTGGAACTGACATTATTTCATTTTGGGACATTTTGCCTTTACTTCCCCTCTGTGGATATTTTGTTTTTGCTGCATTTGGTGCAAACTGTCACAACAGCCTTCATATTTAGTTCTCTCTTCCAGGCCTTTGGGTGGTGTCTCATTGCGTCTCAATTATGAATCCAGATTAATTCATTTCAGTCCCTGCTTTGTTGTTTTAAATGGGTTAAAAGTTGAAAGATGAGTAAACTGTCATATCAGCATACTCCACCGGGGCAGACAAGGAGACGAACCTGCCTGGGAAAAAAAAAAACTGCCTGTTCAATGAGGCCTCAAATTCCAAAACAATTTATCACCAGATTAAATATCCCTGAAGAGGAGAAGGACTTGTCCATGGGCTGTTTGTAATTCAATGCAGCAGCAACATTGTCAAGTGCCAAGGCTGAACTAAGAGACTTATTACTCCTCTGTGACAAGTTTAGCCCCCGGGTGTCTGCAGAAAGCCTCTCGTTACAAGTAAAAAAGTACCACCCTTGTAAAAGTGTTGTCTGTGAGTATTTAAAGTCATTATCGCACAGTATTTACAAAACATCCCATCAGAACAGTTTGACATTTGACCGCCTATTTTGCTGATTGTGTACAATAGAGGTGTCATGGTGCTCAAAAAAGCTCTTTGGAATGTGTACAAACTTTGCCCAAAGTTTAGGTTATCATGTAGCACTCAACAGAAATGAAGACATGCTAAAAGAGAGATAAGAAGGAGAGAGAGAACATTCTCTCCCACATTCCTTACCTGCACCTTGTGGTGAGGAACCAGTTCACTGACACATGATGAATTAGCCCGCTCATTACCAAGGACAGGAGTTTTTCTTTCTAAACAGAGGAAAGGGCTCAGAGCAGCAGCTTTCCAGGCATTTGTCACTGACTTAATGACTCTGTTGAAATGTGGAAGTACATACTGGTAAAACAAATAAGCTAACACAGGCAACAAAATATGTGTGTGTGTGTGTGTGTTAATGCATATGTATATATAATATTCTACGATACAGTAACAGCCTTGAGCTTATATATATATATATATATATATATATATATATATATATATATATATATATATATATATATATATAATTAAAAATATAAATTAATAATTATTACAAATAAAATAGTTAAACCACTTCTTATTATTATATTATATTTTAAGTTTTCAGACTTCTTTAGTCACAGAGGAGAGCGCTTTTTGACTTTCTCGGTTTGTGTTAATCCACTTGGGGTTCAGAGTATTTATTTTTTCCCACATTAATTGGGACGTCTAGTACATTTATGTGTTTTTGTTTCATTAAAGTGTATAATTGTTTCTTGATTTCCCCCGAAAGAATGGAAGTGAAATGTGACAACATGCCCCATAGGTGGGGTACATTGTAACAATATATAAATATATATAAGACAAACTAAAATATTTTGTCAATAAAATACAATTCAAGTAAAATAATGCCATTTTTCAATCATTAAAGATATATTAATGTTTGAGTTTGGCAACAAACACGTCTAAATACAGCTATACAGCATAGTTCAAAACATAATAATTTATGAACATTGACTCTTAGTTATTATTCACCCTTTTCTCAGGGTATCTCAAAAGAATTCATAAAAGTACAGAATATCATAAGATATTTGTGTTACAATATGTGTTACAACAGTGTTGCTGTTGTAATGCAGTGTTACAACACACCCTGTCTGCACAACTGGGATTTAAACCCGTCTCGTGTCCTCTGCTGGTTAGATCAGCATTAAAAAAGTATCTCAACTGTTAAATAACAGATATAAGATTACAATAATATCAGATTTGTCTTATTTTAAATAAACAGAAAAAGAAATGCATTTACTTAATTTTAACACGCATGGTGTAAAACTTTCCACACATGCCAGCATGACGAAACGTAGTGTATTTTGTTGCCATATCAACATTATTTAGAGAAAAAAATACGCCTAAAATAAAATAAAAATCACTGAACATGTATTTAACTATAGCAATGTTAAATAAATGTTCAGTAATTTTTTTTTAATTTTGGTGTAATTTTTTCTCTAAATAATGTTGATATGGCAACAAAATACACTACGTTTCGTCATGCTGGCATGTGTGGAAAGTTTTACACCACGCGCATTATTGTGCCCCGCGCTCCCCTACTCAGACATAATGATGATTATCCAGTGAAAAATAAATTAATTTTGTTTTTATTGATAATAATCATTTTATGATCAAACAAAGTCCTTAACTTAGTCCAAAGTCCCTAGTCCTCACCGCTCTAGGAGGAGATTGTTTATAGATGCCAGAAAGTCTCCTTGGCTTTCAATCAATGATGTTTCATGATGTTAACTTTAGACGGTGGTGGTGATTATCATCTACAAGTGGATACACAGAGCTCTTGTTGCCTTCTTGTTTATACAACAATTAGATCTGAGCAGTGTGCAGAATAATGCCACAAAGTCAAAAGTTAAATCTATCCAATGTAGTCATCACAAAAAGAGGAAAAAGAAAGTAAGATAACAACATTATCTGATTTCCGAGGCCAAGCTGTTTCATAACAGACGACATAATGCACATGAATGAAGTCTATTGTCTCAAACATGCTCGAATATGGCAAACAACTCCGTTTTATCAGTTCTGGTAGTCATCTAAAGACGTGTTTAGCAACAATGCATGTCAGGATCATGCAAGAGAAGAGGAAACAGTTCAAATATACCATGCATCTGTGATATCCATCTGTTTAGAATTAGGCTTGGGATTTAGGAGGCAGTCAGTCATAATATTTGGCTATCTTGGACCTTTTTCTCTGGAAGACCTCCCCCGCTCCGTCCTGGGAATCGCCCTCCATTTGCTACTACAAATAAACTTTGGATTCATTCACCAAGTTTGGTGACAATTGGATGTAAACTGTTTTCATCACTTTAAAGAGAGATTTGCCTCCTTGCCTCTCTAGTGAAAACACCTTTTGACTTGAGCCAACAGTGCAAATTATCGAGGAAAAACAAACAGTCTGGGAGGAGGGGGCGGACCTTTTTGTTCCAAGCATACACAGATGAAAAGCCCCTGTTTTGGTGGATGAAGGGATGTCACGGACATGGTGTACACACCTGTTATTCCATTATGAATACCTTCACGACAACAAAGCTGCTCCAAGCAAAAGACACCACCCATTCTTTCGTCCACCGTCGTGTTTTCTCCACAAGACTGAATAAACCCCATTAGCACCTTTAGAGTAATTATATCCTCTCAGGTGTCGTTTAATGCCTCAACTTGACAGCTTTTCAAGACTCCCTGTCATGTTTTGGAAGGTCAGAACCCTTCATCTGACGTCAGAGGATGGGACATTTACTTCTCGGCAAAAAATATATAAAATGAATAGTGACAGTAATGATCATTTTGATGTTTTAAAGTGTTTGGGTGTGGCCGCATAACACATGTATCTTCATAGACACACACACACACATTGTTCACCTGATCCCAGTTCTTGTTATAGTCTTTGTTTCTCCTCCTCTGACAAAGAGCCCCAACAAACCATGTTTCACCTGCAGAAACACAATGTAAACAAGTGACTGATGGCTTCTAATAATGAATGTAAAGAGCCATTGTTCTGTGTGGAGTCATTGCCTCATGTAAAGATTTAGTGTCAGGCCTCGGGGTAGCTACCTAATGCTTGTCTCACTTTTCCTCATAAACATCAAAGAGAGCTTGTCTTTAAAAGTCACAATAAAGCACATAGGTAGAGCCCTGGAGTTTGCAGGGCGCTCATTGAGCAGACACCCACCCATGTCATTGTGCCGATGGGTAGATATCTTAGATGTCAGGGGATGCCCTACGTGGCTTACTCGAAATGAACTCGGCAGAGCTGCCAAATCCCTACAGGAAAGGAAAAGGTTGTGTGTTTGTTGATGTGAGGAGGGCTTGTCTTTTGTGAAGGTAATTACCCAGTGTGCAAACATAGTCTTTTAGCTTCAGCATTAGTATAGATGTGCGTTTTGTTTGTGAATGTATGTAAGCATCTCCTCGGGGAGAAAATCCAACCACAGGCCTCGAGGCCAGAAGTTCAGCTGTGATCTCGGTTCCGTCTGAATCGTGATATGATTTCAATTCGCTGTTTTTCATGCCATCAACATTTAGTTTAGCTAAATTTGATGTGACTATTTTATTAATTTTAAAGTCATAGAATATGAAAAATATAATTGAGAATGTAACATTATAAAGCATTTCAATAGTTTTTGTCTAAAAACAATTTATTTCACAAATTACAGCTATCCCACACATTGAACAACTTTGCTTCACTTAAAGGGATAGTTCACTTTAAAATGAAAATTCTGTCATCCTTTACTCACCCTTAAGTTGTTTCAAACCTGTATGAATTTCTTTCTTCAGCTGAACACAAGGGAAGATATTTTGAAGAATGTCAGTAAGCAATCAGTTAACTGGAGCCATTGACTTCCATAGTATTTTTTTTTCCTCCTATGGAAGTCAATGGCTCCAGCTAACTGTTTGCTTACTGACATTCTTCAAAATATCTTCCCTTGTGTTCAGCTGAAGAAAGAAATTCATACAGGTTTGAAACAACTTGAGGGTGAGTAAAGGATGACAGAATTTTCATTTTAAAGTGAACTATCCCTTTAAGTTTTATTGAATGCTATTGTACTTATCAAGATAAATCAAAGTACACTTAAAACATGTTTTTACACAAAAAAAAGATTTACACAATTTAATTAATAGAATTGAATAATCCTTTCGCAATTGAATTTAATATATTGATGGAATTTTTCTATTAATTTAATACATTTTAAGTGTATATATCACTTAGGTGTTTTTATTATTCCAGGCAACCTGTAGTTATGTAGATTTAAGTATATAATATACTTCAGATTAAACATTTTGAGTTCATTACTTTCAGAAGATAAACAAATTAAAAAAATAATGATCGCTGTTGGACATCTTTAATATAGTGAGAGTGTCAGAAGTGTGTGCTAAGAGAGATTTTCTGTGAGTCTACAGGGCCAAAAGTTGGATTTATACTGAAAGCTTGCACATTTTCTTTTTTCTGATTAAATCAAAATATATAATTACAATTTGATTGCTTTGTTTAATTTTAGTTCAAGTGGATTCATTTATAGAATGTTTTGTCTCTCTCTTTTAGAGAAGGGGTGTGGACTCTAAATGCTGTCGAGGTAAAAATTGAGGTCGTGAGAGCTCACCTCTAATATGTGCTTTGGAGGACAGTTGGCTGTGGGGGCTATTGGTATCCGTGGCAACCGCTGATAAGGATCATTAGTGGGGTCACTGGTTACTAAGGAAACCCATGAGGTTGTCAGCAGGCGGGGGGCAACTGGTCAGATTCGTGCTTTGGGAGCACAGCACATCCTGTGAGAAGATATACTAGAGGTTAACCATAGCGGAGAATGTGGTTGTTGGGGGTCAGAGATAGTGTCTCTAGGTGAAACTGCACCCCTCTTGGAAAGAGTGCCAAAAACAAAGCTCTAATAAGTAAGCCGCACACTTGATACCACTCTTTGTGGTGGTCCATACCTGTCCAGGCATGCAGATGAAAACACAGGTCTGATATGAACTCATGGGCAAAAATCCATGTTATAAAACTATACAGAAATAGGGGCCAGTTGTGATTTAGAATTACTTATACAATAGGATAATTATTTTGACATTGACTATTGACCTGATATCCCAGAGGAAAAGAGGTTGCTTTTTCAAAGTTAATGGAGATCTCATTTGTGTCTTATTGAATAATGAGAAATAAATTTAAAAAATGATACAAATTAGAGTTATACAATCAATACAATAGGTTAGTCATTGAGGTTGATTAGAAATGTTTGAGTTCAGAGTTTGAGTTGAGATTTTCTGGAGTCTTTTCTCATCTCCTTCCGGTTTGGAAAGAACTCTTTGATTCTGATTACAGAAAATGCTTCAGGCATTAATATAACTGAAATAGATGTCTTAAATTATGTTTAATGATTAAATGAGTTCAGTTAATGTGTTCAGAAAGTGCACTTGAAAGTGAGTAAGTTCACACTCTTAAATTCTTTTTTTTAATGTGTGTATATATATATATATATATATATATATGCTCAAGTTTCTAATGTACACCGGGGCTACATTTATTTAATCAAAAATACAATAAAACAGTAATAGTGTGAAATATTATTAGAAATTAAAATTCTTTTTTGTATATGAAAGTATTTGAAAATTAAAACTTTTCCTGTGATGGCAAAGCTACATTTTTCCCTTCATTACTCCAAGCTTCAATGTCACATGATTCTTCATAAATTATTCTAATATGCTGATTTGGTGCTTAAGAAACATTTCTTATTATTATCAATGTAGAAACAGTTGTGATGCTTTAGGAAGCTCATAAAATGTTCAAACTTTCAGACAAGGCTTTGTCAAGCCAACATAAAAGTTTGACCCGACAAACTTTACTTTCTTTAAACATGAAAGTTGAATGATGAACAATGTGTTCTTTTTAAAATGAGATCAAATAAGAAGACAAAACAAGTAATCTGCTTCAGTAATGTACTACCAGTGCAAGTGCTGTGCTTTTCATCAGGGTGCATGGTATTCATCAAACACTCTCGGACAAGGTTTTTTTTTTTCATTTTTCATTTTTTCAATTAATCTGAACCTTAAATGGATTTTCTCATGACACAGAGCATGTGAAGTTTCCATGGTAATGGAAACCACTGCTCAGCATCTCCTCTGTAAAAAGCCACAGTGACTGACATGCATTGAATACTACAAAAAGAATGTGAGGAGGAAATGTGCACATTATATTATGCACATAGCATTTACCCTTTGACAACTCCCTGATGTGTTAAAACACAATTTGCCTCAAGGTGGGAAAGAAACAGTCTATGTTTTTAAAACACGCACCCACCAAACTAGCCATACGTGATAAGAAAGCGGATTAATCATACTGCCGCGAAGATTGAAATCTTTTGGAATCAATTATTACAATGCCACAGCTAATAATATTTTTCACTGATTGTTGACAAATACATGTAAGGTGTTTGAATTGACAGCATTATTATAGAGTTGTGACACTCCCTCAGAGAATTTCAAACAGATTGCATTGTCAGAAGTGTTATATCTATTAGTTAGATCAGTATGGGGGCTTCTATACCATGGATCTATAATAAATCCCAGTGTTCTCTGCAATCACTGTCATGACAACATGAGTGCCTATGGCCATGTCAGAGAAATGGCCCCTGCTGACTGCCATCTTGTCTTTTTTTTTTTTCCTGGGGGACAAAGACTGTTGTACCTTTCAAGGGTGATTCTAGGTGTATCCTGTTTCACTCGGCGCTCTCTCCCGCCCATTTGTAAAGGCAAAGATCATTAGCCTCTAAAATTACGTTCCTTCTTCGCTACTTTTTCCAACAGCCCAGTTCTTCTCCTCTCCATCACACCTAGACAAATTAAACATGCTGCAAATGAGATGCTGTCTCGCCATCCACACCATCTCATAGTGTTTATTTTCATTCAATAGCAGGGGTTATTCTGAGGTCTCTTTCTCAGCTAATCTTTTAAATGCTTGCTTGTCTTTTAGATCAGGTTTGATTCGACTCTCTGAAATGCCACCCACATAAGGAAACAATATCAGTGTTTGAGTGATCCACTTAACTTATAAACAGTGTACCATTGAGAATGAATTGAGAAACCTTTTGATAAAATCAGAGAGGATAATGTGTTTGTGTTCTTTTTTGTGCACAGGTATATGTATGTTTAAGGACACAAATCTTTATAATGACATGGGTATTACATGGTTTATGAGGACTCTTCATGTGTCCTCGTGAACCAAACAACTTAAAAACAATCAAAAATAGGCCAAACGATTAGTGTTATGAGCAGGCATAGGGTAGGGTTAGTGTAGGGGGATAGAATATAGGGTACAATTGGGCTAAAATGGGGCACACCTTAAGAAAAATGGGCTTTTCAGTGATGTACAGAAAAAATATGGTTGTGAATATTTATGGAGCAACAGATTTTGTGTAAAAATAAATCATAAAAGGGTTTTTTTTTATTATTTAAAAATCTTTCAAATGTATGAGGTGACAAGGAGGCCTTTTACCCCACACTGGGGTAAAAGGCTCACCAGCATGGGGCAAAAGGCACACAGTAATGATATGAATACGTTTGCTAAAATTGTTTTTAATAACGTTTAAGTTAATACTCGTTCAAAACAATTACTTGAAAAGTTCAAAAATAGTTTGAACTATTTTCAGTTTATTATGATGAATCAAATAATTTTTGATCAATAAATATTGTATGTTGTCATTAAAATATGTTATTATAGAAATATATGAAAAATATAGAAACAAAATCATTTTAAAAAGTAAAGATTCTGTAAGCATTGAAGAAGATCACAATTTTATGTACATTTACAGTAGTAACAATACATTATATTTTATACGCAGATATGATTAATATCACATTTTTGAATATGATGGTTTTATTATAAATATGGCCATAATCTATGAGGTGGACACCCAACTTAATGAAACTTACCGTCTGAATCTAACCATGTCATGTCAACAAATGGAAAAGTCAGCCGCTGTTTATTATCATGATAAATATGGTGCTTCTTGCCCCAACAGCGCGAAATGTTGGACATTAAGTTGCTAACATTATTGAATTTAAACTAAGGTCTTGTTAATGTTTGTCAGTTTTGTTTAAGGTAATTAAAGCAAAAAAATTTCAGTAATGGAAGAATATGTAAAAGTATGTTATTTTCCTCATTAACTTCATTAAAAATAAATTTAAATTAAGTATGACACATTCCTAATATTAGGATCCGAAAGATGGTTATGCAGCTGTGTTCTTCCACAACCAGGAATAGCACAATATATTGCTATCTTCTAAGCAAACAACAAAAAATAACTTTGCGTGAGTATTTTGGGGCTTTGAATCATGTTAAGTTTAAACAAACAGGCCATGGTCAAACCATCATTCTAGTTTATCTCCTCCATTTTCTACTTAAAATTGTTTTTATTTCTTCAAATGCTGTTGGTAAACAAATATGTTTATAAATTATCACTAAATTAAAACACGATACACCCATACACCCCCCACGGTACTCTCATGTCGAAACGAACGAGCCCCGCCCCCCTGCTGCCCAAGCCCAGCGCTCACCTCACCTTATGCATGCCACAAAATATTTTTTTATATTTCTTGACATTTGATTACGGTAAATAGAAATGACTACACGTTTAACATCTAATAAGACCTATATTTTTACTAAATGTTATTATAATAATATTATGTACTAAAATACACAAAACCTTTGTCATCCGAGTGCATGTCATGTGATCGCTCAACTTGCATGGTGGAAGGAAAAAAGGAGAGCCAGTTTCTCCATTTAGCCAGGTAGGCAAAATGCTACATTGGAGTCCCAACAACATCATTTTCGTAGCTTGTTACGAAATTACAAAATCTCTCTCACCTAAGAAAACCGCTTCCCTGTCCTGTCAGCCGTTATACTGTGCTCGTAGCACACTCTTTAGTTAACCGCGCTGTAGGCCTATATTCAGGGCCGTTTCTAGCCTTTCTGGCACCCTAGGCGAGATTCATATGTTGCACACCCCCCCCCCCCCCCCCCCCCACCCCTCTTTTTTTTTTTTAAACTACAACTTAAGTAAATATGACTTCCTTATTTCATGGGCATATTGTACATGCATTAATCGAATAATGTAGCTAGGTTTATTATCTCTGAGATCACAGATGTTGGGGGGTTCGGGGCATGCTCCCCCGAGAAAATTTTGATTTCTATGATCTACATATGTGTATTTTAAGATGTTCTGAAGGCCAAAAAATTAGATAACAATAGCTTGAAAACCATGTCACTTGGCGCCGCTGCGGATTGAAGAACACAGTGACACAAAGACTAAAACACGGGATGAAGCCGTAGCCGAAGCCTTGCGCCAGTTTCATGTTTTAAAGGTTAATCACATATTTTTTTAGGGGGGGCTGATGCATAAGTTCATAAAAAAGGGCCTAGTGACGCCCATGGTTATGACAGTATTAGCCTACTTGATCAATTTACACTAAACAGCTATCTCTGATGTAAAAAAAAAATTATTCAAATGAACTGCTATAATGTTCTGCACCTGAAATGAGCATGGCGTGTGGTCCGTCCAGTACTAATATTCAGTGTAATGTTTTGCTCAACGTTATGATAGAGAGATCAGCTTAGTAGAGAACAAGTAACCAATAAGTAGGCTATACCTGTATATTTCGCTTTCTTTTTACGATACTGAGCCCCTGATGGCTTTGACCTTTTCATGATGATGAAACTAAAGCACGCTGTAACGAGTAGAAATATAGTGTGGCCCGTTTAAGAGTTGCGCGCGCTCCCTGCAAACGAAGTCTGCATTTTGTGTATGTGCGCACTGAGTCTTGAGCTCCCATGTGTGGGGATTATTTTCTGTTTTCTGTTGCTAACAGTTATTTTGTTTTATTAAGTAATGCTGTGGACGGAAAGGGAGTTTGTGATGAGAGTTCAGCGGGGAATAAAGTGCGATCTGTTTGATGTTAATCGCCTCCGTGTTTGCATCCACTCCAGTTACATTAAGTGAGCTATCCGCATTTTTCACTCGGACACAAGCGTTACAACGCCACGGATGACGACGTTCCCTGCCGCCCTCTACATGATCTCATTTCATTACAGCAGCGCCACTATCACCATGGCGACTTCACTCCAGTAATCGCAACTAATCATAATGCCTTGAAATAGCAAAAGTACGAAATATTAATAATAAAATATATATGAAATAACTAAAAAATCTTGTTGGGGCGGGGACTCATTGACGCCCCCCAGCTGTTGGCGCCCTAGGCGACCGCCTAGTTTGCCTATGCCTAGAAACGGCACTGCCTATATTACTTAATAAAAGCCCAAGAGAAACTGCAACGTTACGATGTCAGTTTGTAAGTCATGAAATAAAAGTAAAGGACGTTAACAAGGAAGGATTTGCATGCAGGTGTTCTTCAGTATCAGTCATATTCATGCAGTTTTTGTGTTTGTTAAGTAGGTGTTACTTGTGCGTTATCAATTCTTATGAAATAAATGTGCTTGGTTTTTTTTACATTATGGTAAATGGTAAAACTTGTGGATTATTTCGACTTTACAGCTGAGGCATTTATTTCATTTTTGTTTACTCAGGTTTGCTAACTGCTTTAAAGAAAATGTGAAGCAAATGTATAAAGTTAATAAGTTAAATTATAGTTTATTATTATTATTATTATTATTATTATTAAGTTAAAAGTGAATCTAGTGTTATTATTGCTGGTGCCCTGCCATGAACTGACTCGAACCGAAAAGACAAGACAAACAGAACCGAACCGAGCTGTGGCTCCAAAACCATGACATGAACCGAATCATGGCATGGGTGTATCGTCATTACACCCCTAATGTATACTATCATTATATGAACCATTCAGGAGTTTACCCATAATAACCCAAATACCCATCAGCAAACTTCTTTGTGTTTCAGATATTCTTGTTTTGTGTAGTGCAACAATACAACAACGCATTGCTTTATCCCAAGCGTCCAAATGCAGACCAAAATATTTCTTTTCTTGTTTGAATCATACCAATTTAGGTATTTCATTTTTAGAGGTGCTGTTCAATTAGTGGATTGTTTGGCCCATAGAGGTGCCACTTATACTTATTGAATGTGCCTGTGCCAGTCCTGGGGTCAGGTTGTTTTAGTTGGTTCTGCCAAGGCAGGTGCTAAAGATTAGTGCCGCCAAGAGTGTCTGTACCTTGAAGAGGCAGTTTTATTTGAAAACTGAATTGTACTAAGACTTATCAACACAAACAGTTAGATACTGTACTAATACTGAAAGGAATTTTTTGTTTATTTTTCATGCTGGTAATCTGGGCTGCTATGAAACGACCCTTAGCTGTGACCATTTCACTTTTCAAAACAAAAACTAAGATTGGTGTGAACAATCCCTTAATATGTAATACTAAATGTGAGGTGTTTTGCCCTAGCTCGTATTTTGCATGCTTTTATTGGCTTTGATTTGAAGTCTCAGCAATGCAAAAACACGCAATGCACTTTCAATATAATTTGCATTTCCTTTTTATGTATTTTACTGTTATCTTTAGGGAAAATGGATGTTAAAAATAATTTAACTCTTGCATGGAAACACCCAGATTTTTAACAAACGCAAGCTTTTAAGCATATGTACAATGACACTTCAACATAAAACATCACTTTGCGGGACCAATGTTCTCTGAGGGTAAGAGGGCACCAGGTGCTTTCTTCTGATCAGATACTGTATTTCTTGCTGAGGCATGAGGGAATAAGACTATAGCCTTTGACTCTCTCTATTGGGACAATTATAATGAGCCGCCAGTTATGTTCTCCTGAGGGCACAACATCTTACCTGTGCAGTGTTCATTGTGCGGATTTGTGATGTCTGAGAAGGTTCTGTCACTCTTTGCTGCTCACTGTGATCAGATCACCTCCATGTATGTGGACAGATATACTGATGTTCCCCATAGATATGGTTATCATGTTAGCATCCTCTCAGGTCTTTGTCAGAGTACATGCAAAGACTCATTTGAGTGCCAAAGTTTTTTAATAGCTAAAATTAGACTTTAAAAAGTGTTATTTAACTGTTTGGTATTTAGTATGAAGGGTAAACGTACGCTCAAGTAGCCTATAAAGCACACTACTATTTTTGAGCTCAGATTATAAAAATATTTTATCATCCTACTTGATGTCTTGTAAAATTATGTTTGTTACTGTATACCTCCTGTAATTTCAAACTAATCAGACCTTTACACACTGAGTTATGGCTTTTCATCACACTGTGACTGCCTGGGGGCCATTCTGAAAGCTGTCTGAAAACTTTCACCAAAAGTGTCATGAAAACGACAGCCACTGTATTTAAATTATTATATTTCAACAACGAATTGAAAAAATAAATGTATAATTAGGTTTAGATTTAGAAGTCAATTCAAAAACTTCCTAATGGGAATCTTGTGAGTGTTAAAACAACTAGAAATAAATAGCAACTCAATTTAGGCTAATAGATAGGGCTATGTTGTCAACCTTTAATATTATAGTAATGTGCAAGTATGGGTTTCCAAGCGTTATCTTAAATTAACTGAATTATGTGTTTTAATGGGCAGACATTTTTTTTCTGTAAACCACTGTTGAATAAAATAAATAAAAAGCAATTTTGTGCAACTGCTGGACCGAACCATGAATTGTCCTCTTAAATGTATAAATTTAATATTTATTCATTTAAAAAAAAAAAAAGATTTGCTGTTCCAATAAAGCTTAGTCTGCTCCCTTTAAACTCATCCACATTGAACCTCTATGAAAATACTTCATAAACAGACTTTAAATATTAACTGATGGTTGTCACTAAATAAAATTATTCTTTAAAAAATGTGTTTAAAATAAAACATGTTCTGAGCTTAATGGGAACAGGGGTGTGCGTAAAGGATACAAACATGTATCCACATTAAGCACAGCCAGACTTATTGCATTTAATGATGTTTATCTTAATTTAAATGCTTTAGTCATACAATAAAATTAAATATTATTGTGTGAGAGATTAATCTTAACTAAACCAATCAACATAACTAAACCAATACCCTGTGCACTAAAATGTCTCAATATAAAGTTTGGTGAGCTTAGGTATTGGGTAGGATTAGGGGTAGAATTAGTGTAGGCGGTAGAATAGTTTCCTTAGTTTCCATAGCTGACTCCAAAATTAGCCAAAAAATACTATATAAACCTGTGTTCCAAATTATTATGAAAGTATTTCAGTAGGATTTCAGTACAATAAACATTTCGATTTTAGTTTTTTAAAGAAAGTTCTATTGCGCTGTAAATTACTCTCAAATCTTATTATAGTTTGATAATCACCATTTAGTTTTCACACAATATTAGTTGTTTTTACTAGCCTGAAAAGCCAGACCCACATCAAGATGTTTGGTCTGGAAACTCCCCATTGACAGCTCAATCCGAGGGGCAGGATAAACGTTTGTCTTTCAAACTCCCTCTGCACGCGATAGGATAGCGCTACAACCATCCAGAGCAACGAAGGTTAAGCAGACAGAGGTGGAAAGAGTAACAAAATATTCTACTTCGATGAAATTTTACTTAAGTACAAGTAAAATTACTGGTCTAAAAAGTTACTCAAGTAAAAGTAAAAATTAGCTCATTGAAAATGTACTCAGAGTAAAAGTTACTTAGTTACTTTTTTTAACAGTGGGGGTGGGAGACTCTCCCCTGTAGGGTTGTGATAGAATGAGATTTCACGATATGACAACCATCTCAAAAAACATCACGGTATTAAACAATTATTTAATAAATAAACTGTACCTAATATTAAATTATGGTTATTAACACTAATTAAAATGATGTTAAATGAATGAAGATGATTGGTCTTTTTTTTTGGGGGGGGGGGGGGGGGGGGTATGAACAAATGTTTTATTATAACAAATATTTGTTTTGTTTATTAAAATTTCAATAAAACATCTTAATAAACTAAATTCAATAAATGATTATGAATTAGATTAACAACTTATTTTTATCATTAATTCGTTAAAATGTTTAAGAATAGTAGAGTCCATATGTAGTAGACGGAGCAGCTCATTCACAGAGACAGAACAAGCAGATCATATATTCATATAGCAATGTTTTGTGCTTTAATATTCACAGACCATGTCGCGATTTGATTTATTCTAGGCCAGTGTTTCTCAACCTTTTGTGGCACCCCCTCGCATATATTACGCTAGGGGTGTAACGGTACAGATTGTTCATTGGTCGGTTTGTATAACGTTTTAAGTACACGGTTTTAGTACGGTTCGGTATTTGTTATGTTCAGAGAATAAAGAACTAATAAAAATAAAGAAAAAAATAACTTTAATACAAGCAGCAGCACAAATAAATACTATTGAGCAAAGATACTGATAAAATGAACAATGCATTTCATGTAGGTCTAACTTTAGTTTAAGGTAGAGAAATTGAATAAATAATCAAATGTAAAATAACTGCATATTTAACTGTTTAAATTAAAGATGAATCCTTATCGAACTTACAGAAGCTATTCAATCAAGAGCAGTGAGTGATGTCCTTATATTTTCTTTGACATTAAAGGTTGCTGCCCCTTTAAGACCTAATATATGCGTCATCTTTCTCGACTGTATATGTAACGCACGTTAGACAGCACTAACCTCACAGTTACTAAGTCACTATAGACCCTTTTACTGTTTGTATACAATGATGACGTAGCAACGTATGCGCGCGCATTTTGGCAACAAACTGTGGCGAGAATCAGCAGCATGTCAAGCTATGTGAGCGGATTAAGCAACACAAACCGAGAAAGTTATTTTAAAAAGTTGACTTTATCAAATGGTATTCGGCTACCAGATCCGTGTACTATAGTGGAGTGGATAGAAGACGTTAGCAGATGGCCAGATATAACTAAGTGGTCGGATATATACGTATTTAGTTGAGAAACCGAGCGTGTACACCCGAGACAAGCATATAAATCACTGGATGCTTATGAATACGTTGTCTGTGGGCATGTAAGTTACAGAATGTCCAATACAATTTTCTACATTTATTCTTATCCTTCACACAGACATACATTTATCATTTTCCTTACATTTTATGTTATTGATTCGTGTCGACACTTCTGTTTAAAGTTTAATTTTGTAACGGTATAACGTTAGTACTTTAATAGCAACTATGTTGCTTGCATACATTTCTCAGATGGTTATTTTGCAATTAAACTATTAATAAAATCATTACAAATGAAGTTGATAAGTACTGTGATTATTGATATGATAATCTGGGGGTGGGGGTACATTATACACACCAGTGGCAGCCAATGTTGGGAGGTTTATTATAAATAATTAAGTTTCAAGTGCAGTAAATGTTTTACAAATGATTTTTTTATGCGAGCATTTTTATGTCCTCGTTCCAATCAATGCATTTAATCGCCTGCGTACCGCCGGTTCTTCTGAAACGGCCGTGATCCTGTCAGAATTCTATAAAACTTAAGCCCATTGGTGGAATAGCGATTAGTGCAACCAAAAACGCAACAGCCAGATGCTGGGAATACGTTTTGATGCTGGGAAACCGTTTTGATAAACTTTCGGAGTTGCTCACACGTTAGAACCACTAGGGAACAACACCACTTCCGTTGCCAAAATGCGCACGCAACTCTTTGATCACGTGGGCTGTAAAAGGGTCTATAGCAGCAACAACTATGGGACAACGCTAAACGTGTGGATCTTTGGACCAGAATCAGAAGATATGGAACGTCTCACTGGAGCAAAGGTAAGTAATAAGTATAATAGTATAATCTAATAGTCTCTGTTAATCACACAGGATAAAGCAGAATAAATAATAGAGTCAATCAATTTGAGGGGGAAAAAAATTATATTATAACGTAATGTTTTGGCTGATTCTCTTTCTCTGACGTCCATCAGTGTTTTTTTCTTAGTTGGCAAAGAATTAACAGAACAAACACAAAATGACAATAAATGGTTTGAATAATAAAGACCCAAAATAACAAATGGTATTACAATTCAAAAACCCAAATAAAAGTTCAGAATCAAAATAATAAAACTGAATTTCACATACAGAGTTCAAAATCAGTGTCTCAGTTTGGTTTCAGTTTCACAAAATCTATTACAGTTTTGTGTTCAAACTCAGTCTCAATGTCCAGTTGAGTTTCAGTTTGAGTTCAGTGACTCAATTTTAAGTTCAAAAATATAGAACAGTGGTCATCAATGGTGAGAAGAAAAAAATTGAATCCAGGAAGGACAAACATTCCACTGAAGATCCAGGTAGAAAAAAATAAATAATTTGATCCTACCAGTTCAGAAGATTTCAAACTCTTTTCTCTGTTTCCAGGCACGAAACGATGGGATGGCTCGCCAGTCCAAAACGGAATACGAATATTCAGCGAGGACACGGTTCAGGAACACAGTTCTCAGCAAGGGAAACACACACAAAAAAACCCGGCCTTGCAACAACAAAGCCAAAATTAAACATTAATGTCATTGTCCAAATAAATGATTTACAATTAAATCAAACTCTCCATCTCAATCATTTGCACATAACGTTACATGAGGACACACACGCTAATCAACATGTGGTCAATCGAACACTGTGGCCTATGCACAGAGTTAGCAAAGCTAGCACCGCATGGCGCATAGTTCACTTTAAGAGATGATCTCTGCCCAACACGTAAAACATTTTACAAACCTTTAAACATGACTATATATACACTGAAACACATTTAAAGCATTTTTGAAAACGTTTACATCGCTTATTACCCTTTCAAATTCCTTTTCCACATTACAATTCACAGTGTTTACAATCAAAACGACTAAATACACTTCTTTTAACAAAAATTGTACTCACCAAGGAGATAATGTAACTCAGACACAAAAATACAGTTGTTTCTCCCCAGAAAAAGACGTTGGTTACATCTTATTGCATCCGTCTCGTTACTCCTGTTCAAACTGCGTCACTCTATCTACTACTCGCAAACGTCAGCTTTTAAAAGTGTCGTCTCACAGATTTAGGTTTCAATGGTTTCAATTAGCTAATAATCCATTGCTGGATTACTAAACAGAGAATTCGCGTCATGTATTGCGCAACTGTCTTCTTTCCTTCAAGTTCACTCTCGTTCTGCCTGCTTATGCACGAACTTTTTGAGGGGGGCGGGACTAACCTTTGACTTCACCAATAGGTGATCGGTTCAAGAGCATTTATAATTTTAATTTACAGAGCAATATTTCTGTAATTTTTTCTCTTTATTTCGTATATATATAACAATAATAGTTATATAAGATTGTCAAAAAATATATATATACTAAATGACCTAGGTTAATGACCTGGGTTACATATACAGTTCACTTAAGGCATATTCAGACTATGTCTGCTTGTATACTCAACAAGATGGACATGTTGACATACTTTTTGAATGAGTTTGTCCGTTCAAGTGCAAGACTTGAAAGAGAACTCAATATTTGCGCGCTGTGAGACGTGTGCGTGCTCTCGGATGAGTGCAGAGACAGATCTTCACATAGCGCGCGCAAGTCCTCATTCGCGTCTTCTGGCGAATATACCCCGGTGATGACGGCAAAAGGACTGATGCATGTATTGAACACAGTTTACAAAGAGAAACCGTTTTGCCAGTTTTTCTTTTATTATCGCTGTTGTAGTGTAGCCTATCACTGAGGAGCCAGTGCGTTCATCGACAGAAACATACATAAAAGCATTATTTTCAAGTTACAACCCACATTAAAGATGCATCATCATCAGATATGAGATGAACCGCGGTGCAAGTGCGTACCGAACCATTTTACCCGGCAGCCCCGCTCGGTAGGGAAGCTGTTCTAGGCCTCCAGCTCTACTTTCGAGTTTTTCCTTCATCCAGTTTGCGTGTATTACGTGAATTCTACGTTATAATGTAAAGTTAATGTTCATGACTGGATACCGGGATTCCCTCTGCGTCACAGAAATCAATCGTCCTTAAGTTATAAACATAGCCTATCTGCACAGAGGGATGTGTTTCCGAACATGTTCTGTTTCCTGCATCCACATTTTGTGCAAATTTGATATCCTCCAGGACAACACGTTTTTTTTTCTATATCCAAAGTATTTCCATACTAGACGGCGTTTTCTTTCACCTGGGTCTGCGTCAGTGACGTCTGTCTTGTTCGTCTCCGTCTGATATTTGCGCGTTTGTTCTCTCCCGCGCCCCACCATCTATTCAATATAGTCATTTCCGGAACGCATTTTTTTCTCCCCTCTTTGCATTAATGATTTATTTTTACTCAGTAACGGATGTGGTTTAAAATGTAGCGAAGTACAATACTTTAATCAAAATGTACAGTAAAATTAAGTAAAGTAAAATTACAGATTTTTAATTTTTTTAGTAAATGTAATGTCGGCAAAACTCCGAACATATCTTCCCTTTTTAAGATTGACCTCAGTGCCGTTCCTTGTTCTTTTCTCAGAGAAAAGCTTAATTCCAAGTCTTCCAGAGTCTCGGTCAAATCTGATTCGAAAGACCGCTGTTCGCCAGTTTCTTTGTTTAGGCTACTAGTAGCACGCAAGCACAACTCAGCCGTTACTATGTTAAGCCCCGCCCACCGACTCTACATTGTGTGATTGGCCTGACCAGAGTTTGGTTTTTACAGCTCAGACGTGTATTGAGATTTGCTAGATGACACTCGTGGCAGATTAGATTTGCTGCCGCTAGGGTGCGTCTAGATTTTTATGCTATGTTTTTACACCTTTTGCTTTTCATCTTCAGAAAGTGAACTGTGACTTGCTTAATAATGTGGAACAACCTCTTGTTTCTATTTACCTACATAGACCTGGCAAACTAAAATTTGAATTTTTTGTTGCACTTGCTGTACTGATATGTCCTTTGCATAATAATTTGGAAGTGTGTGTGTGTGTGTGTGTGTGTAGTAGTAGTAGTAGTAGCAGTAGTATTAGTATTGGTGAGCGAGTGGTCCGTTTTGTCACATGCCTAAAGAAAGGATTTGTGGGATTTTTGCCATCATGGTTTTGTTAATGAGCACAGAAGGAATTGAAAAGTGAGAGCCATAGATAGGGCTAGTGCCCTCAAGCCATTTTGGAGTGGTGGGGTGGGGGGATAGACTGCCTCTTTGAGGGAAGTGTGTGCGCTCATTGGAGTAGATCCATCCCCAGCTCTCTCTGTCCCTTTTCTTCCATAGTCAGGGTGGATGGGCTCAGACCTTGGCTGCTCCGTGGCCCTGAAAGACTGGGTCCCTCTCACTCGCACAAAGCCAACAAAGCTTCCGTCTGCCCTTCCCACCCCTCCTGACCTAGACAATGCAGGTAAGGAAAACGTCACACATTCATCGGGCCAGCCTTTACCCCCGTAGGTCAAGCCCTCTTAAGCCACTCGTTCCTCTTGTGTTAACAGCAATTAACTAGAAATGAACCAATTTACAAACAAAATGGTCCGATCATATAGGAAGCGTCCTATCCAAGTGCAAAGGTTTGGTAGTTTGGATCACACCGCCATCCCACCTCGTTGCCCTCACTCTTCCCAAAAAGAAAGGAATCCTCAAGCTGTGGAGGAGTGTAAATTAGTTTTCTCTTTCTCTTTCCTGGTTGCTTTAAAAAGCCAACAACACCTCTCACCCCATTTCTCCTGTAATGAGGGAGCTCTTGGAGTCTGTAAAGGTGCCATGTGCTGCGTATCAACAATATAAAAAAAAATCATGTTAAAATCTTGAACTATTTAAAACTAGTAAATCAATTATAAGCCAAACCTATTACGTATCCTGATCTAAATCTAATAAAAATGTACTAAATTATTTATAAATAAAGAAAACAATGCATATGAACATTCAGTTAACTTGGTTTGAAAGATTTCATTTGCACTTTTCACTTGGATTGTTTATTTTAACAGAGATAATAAAAAAAGCTCAGACGATATTGTGAATTCCTAACCCTTAGCACCAGTGATTAAGTCACATCGCTTGAAAAGCTGCATTTAATTACCTTTTTAAAGCCTACATAATAATAACAATTAAACATAATCAGAAAACTGACACATCAAGATTATGATATGCACATATTTAATGAGAGCCCATGTTTTGTGTCACCGCACCTTGTTTTGCTTTACATTTGTACACTTGAAATAAATTGAATTGTCACCCTTCAACATAAATCTCCACGTCTTGCAAGTTATTTGCAGTATTGTTTAATGTGTTTATTCTTTGTTCCGTTATTGAACAATTTTAGTCTTGTCCCGTGTCCCAGAAGGGGGATCTTTATGGCTAGCATCAGGAATGTTGCCAAAACACCTATCTAGATTGACAGGTCAAACAAGTGAGGCAAGCGATGTGATGCAGTGACCGGAAAGATGTGTTGAAGGCTGAAAGAGCGGGTGATGTCTTGTCTTCAAAAGGAGAGATTGCGGACTGTGGGAAAGAGCGAGGAGAGGCATAGATCCTGATTTTGTAAGATTTGAAGTGTGAATGTGTTCTTGGCTCAAGTTGTAAGGCAGTTCACTGCTGTCATAGTCAGACGCTAACCACTAAAGATCTCCAGCTTGTTGTGGTGAGGGGACATCTCAAGAGAGGCTATTAATTTTTTACCTCCTGGTTTCTACTGTCAGAAGGGCTGAATATAGCATATGCAACTGAAATGTTCACTTTATAAGATTTAAAAGGCTGACTATTCGATTTCGAGATCATCAGATTAACCAACGTTACATTTCTTCGATGCGTATTGATGAAGAGTAGGTAGGAAATCACTTGTGTCTGCTTTATCTTGTCCTGGAGCAACGATGTGAAACATTTGGATGAGAAATATTACTTTACGACAAGTGTAAACCTCTTGAAAATAGTGATATTGTTGATAATTGAATATTCTGGCAGAATTGCGTTTAAAACTTTTCAAACACTCTGCTGGGAATCACCTTCCGAACAACTAGGTAACAGTTTCTTCCCTGTCATTCCGAATGTGTGCGCACAAACTGGGGATTGTTATTTTCAGGATAAAAAAATGTGTGCAAATATTAAAAATGGAAAATAGCACACACTCATCCTCCCAGCTCCCACGGGGGCAGGGTGATATTGGGCACACCACTCTGGTGTCAATTTATGCAGTCCATGCTTCTGTTGCCTCGATTCATTAAGATGATTCACGCTGCTGAAATGCTGTGAGGAAAGAGACAGAGTGCAACAGGGAAACATTAATTACATGTGACTTAATTCTCCATACTCTTGAAAAACACCCAAAGTGTATGCGACCATGTTTTACATTTAGACACCAGTCTTAGAGGAATACAAAGATGAATAATATGCCGCGAGGTGTTCTGTGGGCTCCATAAAGGTTTGCTTTAGAACACAAGTTCAGCTGTCCCAGAGGATTGCTCAGTGAATGGTAAACAGTGAGGGAAAATCAATGCAAAACTGTTTAAAAAAGGAGTTCATAAAAGGAGTTTCTTAGAATACAGTAGAGAATCTAATTACATCCTAATAAACACAGTGTCTCAAAGCCCACCATTGAGAGAGCGATGCAAATGGAGCTGGAATTCATACTAAACCACTCAGACCAGTGAGCTCTGATCAATGAAAACAAACAGAAGGAGGAATCATTAGCAATATTTCAGCTCCAGATAAAAAGCCCAAGACACTGTCTAATAGAAGTATTATAGCCATTTGTCCATTTACAGTTTGTTTTGCTATCAGATCAGGTTACAGCCTTTGCTCCTTTTCCTCTAGTTTAGAGTCATTGTAGGATAAATATGGCAACAATGCTACATATATAATGCTGTATGTTGTTCACAATCATTTGCTACTTTTTAATTTTTGTAATTATTTATATGTATATTTTAAACATGTACAATATATAATTACATATTTGTAATTAGCATTTAGTTGCTATACCTTACGAAATGTATGCGTTCTAATGCTGCATGTATTTGATCAAACCTGCAGTAAAACAGTAATATTGTTTAAAATAATTTTTACATTTTGTCTTAAGTGTCACTTGATCCTTAAGAAATCATTCTAATATGCTGATATGTTGGAAACATTATGTTATTGTGTAAAGTGGGATATTATCTATATAGGCTATATATAGTGGTGGTATATAACACTTGGCATCTGGGTGTCATCTTATTGGGCCTGGATTTACTTTCCAAGAGGACAGTGACCTGAATCATTCTTCTAATTATTGTCGGATCTGGAATGGAAGGAATCTGCTGGAACATTGAAAATGGTGGACTTGCCCCTTCAAAAGATGTATTACTTTATTGGATTCTTAACACTTATATTTTTAAGCTAATTTGATCTAAAGCATATGTGTGGATTGGTGTCACCATAATTGCAAATAATTGCCTAAATATTTTTCGCCTGATCT
This sequence comes from Pseudorasbora parva, assembly GCF_024679245.1. Taxonomy (NCBI): domain Eukaryota; kingdom Metazoa; phylum Chordata; class Actinopteri; order Cypriniformes; family Gobionidae; genus Pseudorasbora; species Pseudorasbora parva. The sequence continues at coordinate 13,054,938 of NC_090181.1, forward strand.
CAGAATAGTCTGTGTCTTAACTCTCCTGACCCTTTCTTCCTCATTCATTACTTTATCACAAGTAACAATGTTTTGCAATGTTTGGTATCATCCCTCTTCTGTTGCGTGATAAATTCCTCCTCTGGGATTTCAAGCTAATACTCTCAAGCACAGTCCAGCCCTCAGCCCGCTCTTCTCTATCAACAGCCACTTGTTCAAATAATTAGAGAGCGATATCTCACTTTACCTCCCTTTTTTCTTTCAAAATTTCTTCCCCAAGTATGTCGCTCAGTGTCAGCCTGAAGCCCAAACCCAGTGTTGCCCCAGGTGTGCCCTTTCAGTGTTTCTTCCATCAGTGTTTATGCTAAAAGTGCATGTTGAGGACAGGATGGTTAACAACACTGTGTCTGGCCTCTCTCTGTGATGTTTAAACCCAGAACATCCAACTGCCAACCATTAGAGCTTCAAATCATCCTAAATATAACCTGTAACTACAATGATTTCTGTGCAAAATAATAATAATAAATTTAAAAAAGAAGACAATTATGGTGTCATCCAGCTGGGATTTTTCGCGTGCTCCGTGTCCTGGCTGGACTTTGTTCACCTCCCCAATCAGCCAATCCAGAAGGTCCTCATTCTTCATTGGCTTGTATATAACATCTGGCTTCTAAGGCTAAAGTTGACATCCATCCATTGCACTGAGGTCCAGTGTGTTTAGATGTGAAATTGGGCAAAATAACCTTGAATCCCAGGAGTCAATCGGAGACACAGGACAAAATAGTAACAAGTAAAACAGTTTTGCATTGGATAAACACCATAACTGTCCAGTAACTTCATTTATGTATGCTTTTATTTTATTTATTTCATTCATTTTATTTATATTTACACTTATGGTGTTAATCAGGAAGGAAATTCACCTGTAAGAGTGACTTGAGAAATGTAAAATAATAACAACAAACAACCCCAATAATAATACTGACATTTAACCAACTTGAATAGTAGAGTTATAAATTACCTGTTGCGTGGCTACAGTCTTTTTTTTTATTCCATACATCTATATGGAATGATTCAAATGCTTTTATACAGTTGACTGAACATTACAAAACACTTTATCTTTTGATATCATATCTGCATGATAATGTTATGTATGCTCGCACTGCTCGCATCCATCTCACCCAGAAAGAAAAAAAATCAACCGCAAACAATTCTAAGGCACTTCGAGAGCAAGAAAATCTATTCCACTTAACAAACTGTTTGATTGTTCAGCTATACTATTGTCCTAATACTTGCAAGTTAATTTCCGCTCTGGTTAACAGTGCGCCGTTTCAGATCTTTGACTTCTATAACATTGTAAAATGACATATTTCGACACGAGACGAATTCTCATCACTCTCCCGCAATTCGTGACAGTTTTAAAAGCTTAAACGATGCTAATGTATGCCCTGCTCCGCCGTGTGAGACCTGTAAAATGGAGTGTAACAAAGCGAAATGTCTTTAAAATACCAAAATATATTCCTCTTACAAAGGATCCTCGCACTACTTCAGAATTAAGATTAGTGCCTCACATCACACTTTTCCAAGTAAAAAGTGACTCTCGTCTTCTAAAGAACATGGGAATAAAAAAGAGGAAGCGAGCTACCAGGAGCGAAATTGGAATATGTAAAACAAGCCGAATGTCCAGCATCTTGCGAAATGAGTCTAATTTGTGTTTTTAGTTTGCACAAAAGTGCATTACATAAATCTTAAATAGGACTCTCAGTATTATCGCATCTACGATCTCTCTCAAGCATTGTTTGCTTAGATACCTGCAGGATTACACTAATGGATAAAGCAATCTGTCAGTGATATCTTTATCTCACAGCTGTTCCCAGGTCAGTCAGGGCACACAGTTGAGTGGTCAGTGATACACCACTCATGCGAGCTGCAAGGGACATGAGCCCCAGGACATGAGCCCTAAAACTGCGTAAGGCTCGAATATCGTTCTTATCTGTGGCAAAAGTGTAAGATGAATTTGGACATGCACCCAATAAGCACATCTGTGGGTCTGAAGAGTTTGTGTGCATTTTTGTTTGCGTGCCCCTTTTCAGTTTGAGGCCTCAGTTATCATGCACACTATTTATTAAACTAACTGAAATTAGTGTATGAACTTTACAGTATGCCTATGTAAACAATTAAAAGAAAGTGAACACTAAATTTATTGGTTACTTAACATTTTTTTTAATTGCATAACAAAGTATCTTTTACTTTTTTTTTTTTTTTTTTTAAGGTTGAATCGGGTGAATATTATTATTCTTACCATGCAATGTTTGTTGGAGAGCAATAAATATTGGTTTGCAATGCACTTTAGTATAAACTGAGCTTATTCGATTAATACGGACTAATAATGAACCTTAAAGGAATAATTTGCCATGTCATCCTAAACCTGTATGGCTTTATTTTATGTTAAATACAGAAGAAATTTTGAAGTATGTTGTTTTGGTTACCATTAACTTCCCTTCTATAGACATATCTTTCTCAAAAAATATATCTTTTTTTTATTTTCCACAGAAAAAAAGAAAGTCGTGTTGGTTTGGAAACGACAAGTGGGTGAGTAAATGATGACATCTTTTAAAAGATTTTGTGTTGAAATATCCATTTAATAATCAAGCAAATCAAGCCCTGAGGTAAATTGTGTAGGTGTGCTCATTTATTTAAATTGAATTCATTTATATTTTGTAAGTTTTAGAACATCTGTTTTGTAGTTGTTAACTGAGGCTTGTGATATGTAGTTGATTTACTTTATGTATATACCTATGTATGATAAATATTGTGAATCATTTATGAATGTGTCCCAAAATGTTTTGAAGAACATGCTGATTTCTCACTCATAACCCATCATTAAGAGGAAATGCATATTTTTTTGCATCACTTGTGGGCTTTATAGCCACTGAACTAAAAATTATTTTTGTATTTAAAATGTATAAAGAAAATGGTTAAAAAGGAAATAGATAACCACATTTTTATTCATTGTAAGTATGCAACAATTATACAAACTTCACTTAGATAAATCAGCTACTGATAACCCCAGGCAAATTACAACAGGCCTGCAAGCTGTTATGATTCATCATTGTATTTATTTGATCATATATTTTTTTTTAAGCTGGTAGTGTCCAACATCACAAATGTTTATGTACTGCAACATTGCATGAAAATGTTGAAAAGATTCAGCTGTTATTCACAACGCTAACAACCTTTACAAGCGCAAAGCTTGAACCTTGCAATCCTTAATTTTTATCTGAGTGGTTTGTTGAAATTCAAACATGTTGGACAACTTTTCAAGTACTCGGTCTGCAGACAAGGCCTGTTATTTTTAGGTAGCCTGTTATATCAGTTGGTTTCCAGATTTCCTGTAATTAAAGCCTGACTCAACTGATTTAAGACAAATGCTTTGAAAAGAAAGCACAAAACACTCATTCTGTCCTCTGGGTGGGATGCACATTTTTTTCAATTACAGGCTATTGTTGCTTGTTTGGTCTGTTCATATTCTTACTGTTGGTAATGGTAGGCCTAATTGTGGCTGTCAGTGGTGTCTTCAGTTTTCATAAATATTCTCCTCAGTATAGACACTCATGCAAAAACTTTTGCCCTCACAATGTCAGTTACACCTCTGAGATGTCAGGTGTATATTAATCTGTCACACAGGGCTTTGAAGGTCACTTAATTACTCTCTAATCAGATGTATTTCAGTAGCTAAATGACAGATGTACACTATTCTTACTGATGTTATTCCATTAGTGGTCTTTCTGACACCCTGGTTCCTCCTTCCATTACATGCACCAAATGATTGTCATCGCATGATAACCGCACAGGTGCTTTGTTACTGCAGTGCAGGTACTTCTTGCGTGTTTGCAACCAGAGAAAAGATCAGCTAGGGCATTGCAATAATTGCGGACAACACAGCATCAGTTCACATATGGGTAATACGGTATGTATTATGTTAAAATAAAGCGTTTGAGAATGTCCCATTGCCACATGTCTTCTATCCACCCTGAATGAATCCCCCCACCCCACCCCCCATGACCTCACAAAAACTCCAAATGCATTTGATTCATTATTTGTCTCTCCTACTCACAGATTAGCTGTCTGAAAACAGACACACATTGCGCGGGTCTTGTGTGTTCCAACACATCTGTTTTGAATAAAGACTTCTCCTGTGGTCTTGCCCTTACTTAGCAAGACTCCCTGGTTGAATCCAAGTCTAATTTTCAGTATGACACCCTGAGGTATCGCTTACCGGACTTTAGTGGTGGAGCGGCGGCTCTTTGTGGCCAGCAGGTCGATATATGAGAGTGTTCCTGCTGGAGCTGGGCACAGGTGAAAGCAGTAGATTAAGATAATGAGACGAGTGAGGCTAGTCATTGTGTCCTCTGCACACATTCAGCATGTGAGAAGGTGGTACAGTGTGTGTAGTTTAGCAGTTCTGTTAGAAAGATGTACCATAGGAAGAGGCCATTGTGTACATTGGCAGATAATAAGACAGGAAAGATTTGTTGTGGAAGGAAATCATGTCTCTGGGCACAACGATGTAACCGAAGGGAAATTTTCAAGGAGCTGACAAACAGCTCTTGATGATTGACCACAAAATGAATTTTGGGGGAATGTTTCCCCCTAAATGTTTATGGTGGTTATATGGCCCTGTGAAGGAAGGAAAGATGATACATAGTGCATAAAAAATGCATATAGTTAATACATTAAAAAAAAAAAAAAAATGATGAAACCTTTTTCCAATATAAAGGTTCCATATGGACCTTTGAAGGTTTTTCTGGGAACAATCAATGCCCAAAAATAACCTTAATTTTTTTAAGCGTGAATTTTCCACATGCATTTGTTTTTGTTGTTTTAAATATGCCATGGAGTAAAGAAAATGGACGCACTAAGGAAACAAATTCCACATACAGTAACACCCGATGCGGCCACCAGCTTCGACTGTTGTCAGTGTAGGCCTACGTCTCGCCAACTGAAATAGCAGTGGTGTAAGGCTATTTCTATTTCAGCCGACCACGACAAAATCCAGTTCAGTGGAGAGCAGCTCTCCCTCGTTTTCGTGAGTCGACAATCATTGGAAGCGTGCACAACTTCGTAAGTGAGGGGCTGCCAGCTGCCGCGACGGGTAAGAGCAGGTTGCCATGGCAGCCGCGTTCGGAGGAGAGCTGCAGATTGGCAGGAAAAAGCGTGTCAACAATTGCCCTGTTGCAGCGCGAGAGAGGAGCCGCTTCGGAGCCCTGGACTCCTGACGGCCCCGTGCCTCGCGCCTCAGCCACCCCATGCTGTTTAATAATATACATTCGCAGAAAGTGATTGATCTTGGACTGTGTAGTTAGGATCAGCAGTCAGAGACTTTCCATTTTCTTTCCTCAAAACTCTCCAAACAAACATAACTGCCGCAATTAGTAAACAAAGGTCTGTCTCCGCGATAAGAACGCTTAAACGAACGGGCAATTATAACTGATTTTTTTAAACCGCGCATGTCTTCGCCACGTACAGTGACAAGCTGAAAACGGTGCAAAACACTTTTGCTTGTTTGACATATTAGGCGTAACAGAAACGGTTTATTTTGTCGACTTTATCAAGCCGGTGTCAATTTAAAAAAGGGATTATAACCGAGTCCACGTGGTCTAAATTCTCTAATGTCCACTAAACCCTGTAGGCCTACACTGCACCCGTAGTTAGTTCACTTGAATAAAGTAGCCTAATATTTGGAATGCCCAGCAACGTCATTAAACACTTGATAATGACTGTTGCAATGTTAATTATTAATAATTTGACCCATGCTTATGATGAGTGAATTCCAAGCGGCATTTTGCCCCCTTAACGGCCACCGCGTGAAGAGGAAACATTTCCAAAGATCTTTCCAAACGAATTACGAGCGCAAATGAGGCCTTCCCACCAGTCCTTTGTAGTGTGCATTCCATGTCACCCCAAGGAAGTCATTCTGCCGCCAAATAGGGCCTCACCTATTTTATGTTTGTTTTCATAAAGCGCTTCAATAAGAAGCAAGTTAAAATATTTGATAGGCTAAGAGAGCTTTGTATGACGCTGATAAGCCTATTTATTTATTTGATTTGTATTTATTTTTAAAAATTCTTGAATTTGCTATGCTATGAAGCATTGGGGGGGGGGGGGGGGGGATTCCACGAATAAAAAATTAAGCGACAATGACGTGCATGCATCAGACACTATTGAGGTGAATTCAGGTGAATAAAGCCGGCATGGCAGTAGGCTACTAAGTCATCTTGACGGTGGTATATTTTCACAATAGTTTTTCGTTCGCATTATCCTTGTTTTATGAATGTTACAACCCAGTGTTCTGTTTTGTCAGGTTAAAATAGCCTAGCCAATCTTCTATCCCTTGAATTTTTTTTGTCTTTATTTTGCTGTAGCCTATTTGTTCTCTGAGGTCGATGAAATCAAACGTTTCGATTAACGTGGGGCAATTCAGTGACTCGATACACAACTGCTTCGAAAATGGTCAGAAATATTTTTTCATAAAATGATGGCGACAAAACAGCCCGACTGTCCTCGGTACCATGTAATCATTCCGGATTTTTACACCTTATAAACAAAGACGGGGGGATTTTTCCTTTGTGTGCAGACAAGTGCGACTTATTTGCCATACACCTCGTCTCTTTCTGAACACTCTCGACTGAAACTGTGAATTTGCTGTCATCGGTCTAATCACGGTGGCATTGATTTTTGGGACTCTGTAGCTGTATCTGCCCCAATAGCCGGACTAGTGTAATTGACTGGTCTGAGGATGACAGACTGTTAGTGTTGTTTATTTAAAAGCAAGGCAAGGGAATATGAATCATAATTGCTATAAACAACAGCAGCATGGTCATCAGCATGCATAACTGTTCGGGTGAATAATTAAGGCTAATAACATGCATGGAGGTAGCACATTTATAAAATGGACACCTGTTTTAAGACACAAAAATAATCGATGCATATATAGGTGATGAGAGTGTATCAGGGTGATCATCGATGGCGCTTTGTGATGCAGAATTGATCTGGGCCGAGTAGCCTGAGAGGGGCACAGCGGGGCTGCCGTTTGTTTAGTAAACTCCCATGAATCCAAGTAGATAATTACTCAGTAAAATTGTTGGCGAGGGCAGCCTGGGTTCCGTGTTCCACCCACCTAGAGGGCCGAATGAAAGTCTGCATCTCTTTATTTTCTCAAATGATCAGAAAACCACCGCAGCATGCACGGGGAGAGAGGTATTTTTATTTGTTGCATGAGGAAAGAGGACTGCGCGCGGGCCGTTGGGTTGAGTCTCTGCGACTGAAACAACACGTGCATCTGCTCTCTTCCTCTTCCGATACCTCAACGATTGTCATCATTCAGAGAATCACCCCAGAGCGTTTGTGTCATTGTTGATTTATTTTGTTTAAATTTTCATCTATGACCTGATATAAGAACGTTTTTGAAATTATCGTTAGTTTTTTGCTTTTGCAAAACCTACAGACAGACAGACAGACAGATAGATAGATAGATAGATAGATAGACAGACAGACAGACTGACACTCACACACACACACACACACACACACACACACACACACACACACACACACACACACACACACACACACACACACACACACACACTCTTTAGCATTTTTCTTATATACATGAAGGAGTGTGTATTTATATATACATAATAATTATACACAGTACACACAAATATTTTGTAAACACAATACTAAACACAAAAACACTTTATTGTGAATGCAATTAATCCAAATTGCAATGTTTAAAAAAGTGTGTATGTATATATATATATATATATATATATATATATATATATATATATATATATATATATATATATATATATATATATATATATATATATATATATATATATATATATATATATTGTATTATATATTTTTTTAGTGGTGGTAAACCTAGCAGCACTAAATAATATATATATAATACATTTTATTTAAAAAATGTGGAATAATTGCATCCAAAATAAAGGTTTGTGTTTACATAATATATACTGTGTATAATTATTATGTATATAAATAAATACAAACTCCTTCATGTATAAAAGAAAAATGCTAACGTGTGTGTGTGTGTGTGTGTGTGTGTGTGTGTGTGTGTGTGTGTGTGTGTGTGTGTGTGTGTGTGTGTGTGTGTGTGTGTGTGTGTGTGTGTGTGTGTGTGTGTGTGTATATATATATATTAGCATTTTTCTTATATACATGTTTACATAATATATGTGTGTGCTATATATATATATACATATATATATATATATATATATATATATATATATATATATATATATATATATATATATATATATATATATATAAACATACACAAACACACACACACATAAATACACTCAAACATCATTGGATAGCTACAATTCACTTACTTGTTTTTTAATTAGCTTTATTTATTTATTTTAATCCTGAATGTAATTGCATATAGTTACATTTACTGTTGACCCTTTATCTTCAACTCAACCCACCTTTAAACCTACCAGACCAGTCACTAACCTTACCCATGTCCCACCTCAAAAGGAAAAGTGTTTTGCAGTACACAAAAATACATTGTTCCTATTAATTTGTTTAAATGGGTACTGGTCCATATATATATATATATATATATACATTTGGAGGCATGTTTTTCACACTTTTCCATTATGATGTTTTCTCACCTAAGAAAACAACGAAAAGCCCTCATTATCTCCTCCATGATGTATTAGTTCTCTTTGAATGAGACATGTGTTGTTTACTTTCAAAACTGTAGACAATAAAAGACACCCTCAAGATGATATCTCTGGAGATCTGTAATGTCTACAGTGAGTAAAGCCTTTGGGTGTTGAAAGTGTGCAAGCTTAAACCTCTCACGTCGCATGAGGGAAATGTGTCATGGCCTGATACATGTTTATTTTTTTAAATCTTTTTAAAATAAATGCATGAGAGCTCTCATTAAAATAGCTGCTGTGACACTGGTCCATTGCATCTACCCGTGCGTGCGTGCATGTGTGTGTGTGTGTGTGTGTGTGTGTGTGTGTATCTATGGAGACCTTTGTTCAAGGTTTCCTTAAGTTTACAAGCTGTCAAACACAAATATGATATTATTTATGCATCAGTCTCACTTCTGTCAGCAAACTGGCCAAATGTTGGGAAACATTTCAGGTAATACAAAAGAAGCTTCAGTCATTGGCCATGCAAAGGTTTCTCTCCCCAAAGGAATCAATGACAACAGATATGTTTTTATCTCCCAAAGTAACAATTTACTGGGTCACAGTAGATCAGCATGTTTCCTTCTTTACAGCAAAAACATTAGCAACAGAGGAATACTGTCTTGACAACAAACAAAATGTCACAAAACATTGCTTGTAAAATATAGAAAATATACAGATCTTCATATGCAAAGCAAATTGTTGCACAATGCCAAGGTTTTCTTTTCTATCTCATTTAAATTAATAAAGGTTGTCTAAAGAGAGAAAAAGGAAATGCAAAATAATAGTCTTGGATTTGTACAATGCTTCTGTTTTCTTTTTCTTTCCTTTTTGTACTGACAGCAATTTAATCAAACTGTGACTTCATGCCCTACTATTTGCAAATTGTATAGCACCTCTAAAACATAAAGGCAAAACATTTCACAAACAAGTTACATGGACCTTGATTACAACTGTAAACATTCTCAGCATGGGTGAGTAACGCATCACAGGGTGGATTCAGGCTACTGCAGCACACACTGCCAGACATCTAGGAGGAAGACAATGACAAATTTAAGACTGTTATTTCTCTTTTCAATTTATGCACATCCCTCTGCCCCCCCTTCCCCTGTCTCTTTGGCACTAAGAGAAATGGTGACACAGTAACACTAACAGATGCCAGATCATTCATCATAAGGCAATATAACAGTAATAAAGCTAAATTTATCTTATATAAAAAATAATAATTTAAAAAACGCTAAGAAAAACATATGCTGCTAAAATGATACTGAGCGCATACTGAATATAGCAAATACAGAGCACAGCAAAACATCTTTAACACCTGTACATTTCAAATAAAGATCATAATGTAAGTACACGTCAAAACAATTTAAATTCAATTAGGAATTTATTAAAATACACAAAACATTTTGAATTCTGTTATAAAGAAATATTTTATTAATGCGACATGCATGTAAAGAGCAAAATAAAATACATTTGTAGTCATATACGGTATGATTGAGGGATTGATAAATTAAATACATTTATAATGGCAAAATAAGAGCAAAAGAACATTTGTTTATTTTTGCCATTATTCTGTCCACGTGTAAATATATTCTTTCAATAAAAAAGACATTCACTCTCTTTCCTCTTCATTATTTTGATGGAAAATCTGTTTTCTGTCAGCAAGCAACAAATAGCATATATGAAAGCCATCTCCAACTTTTCAAAAGGCAGCTCTGCTTTGTATTATAAAATAACATTGTAAATTCTCACTGAACATTAAGCCAGTAATAGTGATCGTTATTCTCCATCAGTTTTACTTGTGATGATGACTTCTAAGGATGCACAAGAATTTTTTGCCAAGGATACCAATAATATTTAACATGATGCTACGTTAAAGCATCTTCACTCTTTCTGACCACAATTTTACCTACATTATCATCTCTCTAGCCAATATTTAATATTTCTGCATAGAATACACTTGTCGTTTTGCATGTCTGGTTATACTGAAATGTAACTATCTTTTACTTGCTAATACTAAATTCCACATTCGTGTTCAGTAGATGACCGCATGCCACCTGCACCATCTTTATAGTCACGTCAAAATAATACGTGACTTAATCTCTTTTCCTTCTTTTTCTCTGTCTCCTTCCCTTCATCTGGTCCTCCTTGAAGTGCGGTCACTCTGACGAGTATGAATAGTGAAAACTATTCAATGTGTCACGGGCTTGTGCACAAAGCATCAGAGGGACAGAGTTGAGGTCAATAGGAGGCACCTTAAACACCCTTATTTCCTCCCAGACTCTTAAGTCCTCAAACTCAAGCATTTGGAGAACATGATTTATATGAATCTTCAAAACTTCATATGTCACAATTTACCTGTATATACTTTTTTTATATGTAAAGTTCAACTTAAAATGAAGGACATCATTTTTGTGGTACAAAAAAAAAAAAATCACAAAATCCTTATTTACTCAGTGTTTAAGAACCTCACAGCACTCGATACTGGCATTATTGTTTCTTCAAAAGAATATCTCTTGCACCTCAAAGCAAACAGCCAGATTTTCTCACAATATCAATACTCCCATTTCCCCCTTATACCTTTATTTAACCTGGGAAAACTCTTAGAGAACAGTTTCTCTTTTGCGTCGGTGCCCTGGATGGAGGAGGGGTTAAGGGGACCAGAGTAACATGATGCAGCACTCAACTTGGGGTTAAGTGCTTTGCTCAGGTGCACAACGGCAGTACTATACACTAGGACCCTTCTGTTATCCATTCATTCTCTCTGGTGCCCCACTGGGGAGTCAAACCCACAGACCCCCAGTTTGTAGTTGATAGCACTGTGTGCTCAGCTAGCTATATAGACACGCATGCTCCCTCAGATCTCCGCATCTTTCCTCCCAATCCGTCCTACCTTGATCTTAGTCAACAATGCCTCACAAATTAGAGCACCAATGGTTTGCAACCTCATCTCAAGTCCTTGTGCCCAAATCCTTTGGGCCTGTCTCTGTAACATTCTCAAACAATCAGACATTTTAACACATCTTCCTGTATACAATCTCCTGCAGGCTGGCAATAGAGAAGTTTGCCTTGTTTGTTGAGCAGCCAAAGTCTGGCTGTAAGGGACCATTTTTATCAGTAAAAAGAGTCCCCTCCTCAGAAAGCGATGCACTGATAAGATGGGCACGGATGGCCCACATCTACCCGCTATCTTTGGAATGATGCCACAGCCACCATTTAGAGTATTGTCCATTCATATATTTCACAGGTGTAAGGATGATCATCAAGAGCAGTGTTACAGCCACCACATTTTGCATATAGCATTCAATCAGGGTCTCACTCTTAAAAAAGGTTCCAAATAGGCGTTTCAGCATCAGTGCCAAAAAAAAACCCTTTTTCGGCTCCTCAAAGAACTTCTTAGTGTGAAGAACATTGTAAAATTCTAAAGAACCTGTTGTCCAATTGAAGGGTTCCATGGATGTTAAAGGTTCTTTGAGGAACCATCAAAGAGCCTTTATAGCTTTAATGAAGACAAACGACAGCAAGTGCAAAAGTACACAAGTTTGCTGTTTACATGTTTGTTTGTGAAATGTAATTAGCGTCAAATACATAAGTCATTTAAAAATAACCAACCGAGAGCATTTTTTATGGTAGCCATCTGCGCTGTTTGATCGCTAGGACAATCGACAGTTTCACGAATCGGATGTAAACTCTTTAAATTATGATTTTTCACAACTAGGCAGGATATAGTCTCACACTCTGTACTCTGTATCACTCTCTAATTCGTGTGACGTTTATGTTAATATTTATTCACCATCACGTAAGATGTCAAAGCATGCGCCGCATGCCACGGGGCTTTGGCACCTGTTTGTTCCGATTTATAAGTCTATGTGTGGTTTAAAAAAAACAATCTCGCTCTCGCAAATGTTGTAAAATATTATGGCTCTAACAAATCCGCATGCATTTGCATCCGAAATGAACAAAGGAATGAAATTAGCCGAGGCAACGTTTTCCTCTCTGGTTAAGTTGGCTGTCTGTCAGCGGCAGCGCCGTGTTCAAGGCATACTGATAAAAGAGGTGGGCGCATGCAGGGCTGTATGAATGAATCTGTGCGACACCATTGCAGACGAATAGTTGTACAAGATCAGAAAGTAATCTTGATATGTTTAACAAGCAGCCCAAAGCGAAGCCTTATAAATAATAAAGGAGCTTTTAGTGGATCCAATTTATGAAACATTAACTCTAGAGGCATAATGGAGTAATTAGTTTTATCTCACGTTGGATGTTATTGGACACTGCGCCGCTGAATGAAAACTTTTCTTTTCTGGCCTAACCGTAAAGACAACGGGGAGTAATTTTCTGCTCCGGGAGAGAAGGGTGGTCTCTAATGCTGCTGGTGAGATCTGGATGTTCAGGTACAACACAGTGTTTATGTAGTACTCCCAAAAGTGTATCAAAGTTCGGATCCATGGAAATAAAAGAAATGTCAAACAAAACAAGCATTAGACTGCATAAAATAAAGTATGGACAAGGGAAACAGGTGAGGCTTTGTTTAGGTGGCTGAGGTAGATCAATATCTCGGCTTGCAGGCCAGGAATCTTGCCCGTTTTCCTCTAGCACTCTGCAGATCAGCTTACGGCTTGTAGACAGACTGTCGCCTATACCTCACTGACAGACAACCTGCCTCACCCCAAAAGACGGAATAGGGAAATATCTTCATTCTCTTCTAGAAGAACCGGTCGAATTAGTTGGTCGAAATAATTCAAGAATGTATAGGAATAGATTGTGTGAAATAATCTGTAAACAGTGAGCACAGCATGGCTTTTCAACCTATACGCGTGTTTACGATGGGACCGTTTAAAGGCCAGGCCCATCCTTCTCTGGGCCTCCTCCGCCTCCAACGGATAGACTAACCTGCATAACTTCTCCGGTGTTTGTTTGTCTAAAAATATGTGTGTGGGCATATTCAAATAATAATAAACATGTTTTGTGATACGTATTGATATACATATTGCTTTCAGATATGGTCTTTCAGGACACCACATCGTGCTGTCTCCATCGGGCCGCAGGCGGAAGTCGAAGGAAACGATAGATGCATCTCTGCTTGATTGGCCAAACTGACAGTGAACGGTTCTTTCTTTTTCTTTCTTTCTTTCTTGATTTTGTCAGACTCAAATTTGATTTATTTTGAAATTGGAACCTTCTCATGGTGCAACATTATTATTATTATTATTATTATTATTAGCCTATTATTATTTATTTTGCCCTGTTAACAAATAATTGACATACTTTTTGTTTTCACAACATTATATTCGTTATTTCTGTATGTTTCTCCATAATTCCATTTGGTTTAAAAATATATAATAAAAAAATAAATGAAAAAAGAACAGAAATTGGCACTTGTAAAATCTCTAAATTAGCCTACAACCAAAAAGCCTACAAAACATATAATTTTTTGTACCTGCAAATACTTTTGGAATATGTTCGTATGTAACCGAAGATAAAGTAGCTAAATCAATAGCCTACACGAAGGTTGTATGTAGTTGTGGCATTAAAATTCACAACATTTACAATATTTAGGAAGCCTATATGAACGTTATGTCACACATAGCCTATGCCCACAGAAAAAAAGACAGCCCAAACCTTGAAAATAATGACTAGTTTAACAAGAAACTCACACGGATGTGACATCACAAATAAGAGCTTGTTGCATTAATCTATCAGACGTTTGAGAGGCGCGAGCAAGAATTCATTACAATCAGGCAGCAGCCCTTTTTGTGAGCCTGTTGGTTCCGTTTCGGACACCCAACCCGCATTGGGAGTTTGCAATTTGATATCACGAAGGCTGTGATTCCACGCATTGTCTCGAGGCTGCTTTTGATAGATAGTGCTTTACAAGTGAAGGAGTGATGTCAGGTAACAAGAAGAATTTTGGCACCTGTTGGTAACGTTTAAGCCTAAATAAAACAGCTGTAAATAATAAAAATGTCAAAACAACGGTGGTAAAATAATATTTGCCTATTTGCAGTATTATAATTAATAATAATAATTTACTTAAAACAACTTAAAACATTCTCTCTCACTCTCTCTCTCTCTCTCTCTCTCTCTCTCTCTCTCTCTCTCTCCATATATATATATATATATATATATATATATATATATATATATATATATATATGGTCCATTAGCCTGAATGAATGATATTATGCATCATGCATCCCAGGTGGTGTTTCCTTCTTGTGACTAAATACACCAGACTAAACATATTGGTTTAGCGCATGTCTTTTATGTGTCACACAACTCTCCAAAAATGGCATTGGGGAATGTTATAAGACTGAACAAACGATACTAATGCTCAAAATATTACAATTTATATTAATAATAATAATAATTTAGAATTCGATTGAAAATGTAGATCCAATTTTCAGCCAAGTTCATAAAGATATTCAGTATTTGTTCAGTGCATGATATACGAAACACTACAGTTATGGCCTTGCGCTGTTTTAACAGTAGGCTACCAGCAAATCTGTGACGAAATGATTCAATAAATAAATAAACAAATAGTGTCTTAACAGACAAAAACGTATTAGTCATCAAACGCTGTAGGCTGCAGCACATGCAGTGAAATGACCGCGCACGCTTTAGTTGAATTGCTTTATTTCTCCCGTTTTACAGTGCTATTTTGCAATAGTGTATTTACATTATTTAGGATAATATGAGAAAGCAATCCAAAATATTGGCAGAATTATTATTTATTTAAAGTCATGAATTGAGAAATGTATTCATGGTCACTAGCACGCGTAATTTGGAAGAGAGAGACAAGATGGGGAAATATGGGTACAAATAACGGATAACTGGGGTGACTATAGAAATCTACTTTATAGAAATCAAACTTTAACAAGAAAGAAAGAAAAATGAAACGTTTAATTATTTTATTTACCTAGGCTATATATGGCGCATCTTATTTTTGGTAGCTTATTCCATTGGGGTTAACTTCCATAGGACCCAGAAGACAAAAGGTCTCTCGGTGGACACTCCGTTGTGGTTAAAAACGGTAGTAAAACAGGACGACATTAAGACCAAAGTTCATACAAGGATTTAAATAAGAGTGATATTGCTTTTAAATCTCACAATAAGTCAAACAAAAGTTGTTGGTTTTTTTTGTTTTTTTTTAACCAAAGAAACACTAAAAGCATTAGTCTGGTAATAATTCATTGGTAAAAAAAAGAAAAGAAAAGTGGACTACTTTTTTTAAAATCAACAATAATAGAGAATTTTGTTAAAAGAAGAATAATGATATAATTTATAGCTACTATTGTCGCTACGTGTGTTTTGTTAGGCTATAAAAAATGTATGGTTTTTATGACTTTATGATTCTTTTCATAAAATTATAACACAGTATCTGGAATAAATCGAATTTTGTTTTTAAAATGCACATTTTCGTAAAGACCATGAATGAGAAGAATTACATTTCGCTTTCAAGCAATCCAATTTCATCAATGATACAAGTTGTTTGTTTAACCCGACAGCTCCCTTCACTAAGTCGGGAGCTTTACACACACTCATTAAAACGATTATTCACGATCTGTCGAATGTTTTCTTTCACTATAGCAAATATTTCACTACAGTATAGACCGGGGAATACCAAACCCTCTTCCAGAAACAGACTGTTGACCCAAAGACAAAGAAGATTAGCCTAGGCTACTTGGTGTAATAGCAAGTAAACCTTGTTTTCTATTGCTTAGGAAAGTATTTTGTGTATGTGTGTGAAGAAAAAAAAACATAAAACTGTAGGACATGATAGCCCATTTGTACTCATTGTTCTGACAAAAGGTTTTTTTTTTTGTTGTTGTTTTTTTTAGAAAATTATTTTATACTTAATTTTGTTAAAAATAGCCTAACAGCGTTAAAGGAGGTTCTGATGTAGGCTAACTGTTTTTATTAATGTACAATAATAATAATAATGATATTAATAATAATAATAATAATAATAATAGGCTAATAATAATAACTAAAACATTCACATCATAAAAATTTTATAAAATATTAAGGCTGTTAAGTGGTTTATTTGGAGCGAATTTCTGCATTATTGCTTGGGGAGGGGAGGGGGGGTTAACAGCTTGTAAATGATATTACAGTTCGTCTTGCCACAGGCAAAACTAAGTTTACAAGAGGCCATGTATTTTGCAAAGATATGAAGTTAATGTCACTTCAGTTCGGCGTCATTCTAGCGCCCTCACTCTGTCTGGCTCGTATGGCTCATATTACTTTAAGAGAGGAAGCGTCCTTTGGATTTTACAAGTATTTTAAAGGTTCAGAGTGGGATCAGCTTCGTTAAAGCTTAGTTTTACCACACCATTATCCGTCGATTGGCCAGAGGGAATGACCATTATAACACCGTTTTTAATCACATATTCTATCTTGGCCTCTTCATAGGACTGTGGTGACATTTTATAAGACAACCAATAGGGTACAAAGCAGTAAAATTAGGAGCCAATGAAGGATTTCCCCCCCTTCTTTTTTATACATGTAATGTGCAAACAGCAAATGGAATATTTAAGCACGAGCCACACGTAAGTCACACGTAAGATAATGAAATGGAATATATGATCGGATGCAGATAGCCTACTAGCACTTTTCAAACGCTTTTGGTCATAGAGCTTAAATAATTTTTTCAGTCATTTCATTAACAGAGCAAAATGCTTTATATTCAATCAGTGTTATTATTAGTTTTATTTTACAATGTAGGCTAGTACGCTAAACCACATGCATTGTGGAAAATGCATTGCAGTATTCCTTTTGTTAATGTTGTCATTTTCTATTGTATTTGCGATTTCGTTGAATGCATTAATTCTAGGATACTGCGATATTACGATGATGATGATGATGTGCTCGCGGGCTGTCCCCGGTTCCCCCTTAGCCTACAGTCTCCCTTTGCCTCGGGGTAATAAGCAAAAACCACGCCTTTTGTGTAGCCTGAGACTAAACCCTGCTTACAAGATCTTATCAAAAGACACAAAGGGAAAAAAATAACTATTATTTCAAGTGCATTGCTTCATTAAATCTGCATAAACCTCTGTACAATTCGATACACAGTTTCGTCTTAAATTTGGGTCCACACAGCGTCGAACCGAAAATAATTCCCTTGCAGATTCCAATTATTGGTGCGATGTTAGGCCTCGTTTCTGCTTCAGATTGATCGCAAATCTTTGTGTTGAAAACTCACGCTGTTGGCCGGAAGCAGATGCAAACCAATTAAACAAGCTCAGAACAAACAATCACTGCCCAAAGATCATTATTTCGCTGTCACTGATTCCCACTGAAAAAAAAAGCTTTGTTCATGATACTACTAAACGTAGTAGAACATCCGCCGCATGACGCAAGCTCTTTTTTTTTTTTTTTTTGATGTACAGAACATACAAAAAATATAATGTAGGTTAAAATAACATTAAAATGTACTGTATTTAAATCCTTATAATTATTTAGCATTTATGTAAATGGTTATGCTCGTATAAATAACAGAGAACGAGGGCAGAATATAGCTCCATTAAAAAAAACATCTCAGCAAGTGCACTAAGGTAGCTGAATTAGCGTTATATTAAATTTATAGGCTACTTTTGCATTTCAACTAGAAAAAAAAATCTGTTTCTAATTTTGACCTCTGCTTTTTTGCTTTTGTTTTTGAGTGGTCACCCCGTTTAACATTTGAGCGATAGCATCTTTCGAGGAGATATTGAGTTCCACCGGTCTATTGTATAAGGCACAGAGGTTATTGCATTACGGTTGTGCACATTAGCACAACGTCTCTTTTAAAAACGTGAACAAATAATTGGACTTTAAGTGTTGAAAGATAAGTTGTTACTCTGTACTATTGCAACTAATGACTGTATTGTTGGCGGAGAACAAGAGCTGATAGTGATTATCAGGCGTTATGCATGGCTCATATGGCCTACAACCAGAAGGCGCATGTAATAAACGTGTAGTAAGCTATAGCAAAATATTTCAGAACAATATAGCGTAGAATAACCCAAAGAAATGGAAGAATTCGTCAGGCACATTATACAGGTCGGGTTGTTAGGCCTGCGATAGGAATATAGGCCACTATCTACTAATAATATATCGCTTGCCATTATTTGCTTTTTGCTTTTGCTTTTTTTAATCTTAGCTAAAGCAGCAAGGAGCCCAAATATTTTTTGTGTCTTGTTTTTGTCCCCCTTTCCTAAAAAAAAAAAATGTATGTTTGTAACACACTGCAGGCCTAGGCCTTCAGATACCCGCAAACTGTCGCTTAAATGTTTTATTAAACACACTGTTTAGTAGCTAAATTCTCAGGTAGCTACTAGTTCTTAAAAAAAGACAAAATGTTCGTAACAAATGTACTTAGCCTACTTTTTTATTTTGTTCGGTTAACAGTTTAAGCGACAAACACGGGCATAAGACCACAAAATCACAACCATGGAATTTAAAGACGACATAAACAATCACTCAATATTTTATGAGGCATTTACTCAACACGGGTTACACGTTCGCAAAGTTATAACCTATAATTACAACAGGTATTGACATTTCACTAATTACAAAAAGAATGTGACCTGCATGGTGGTGACCACATACAGTAAATATGCAAACACAAGCTAAAAGCATTCATTACGTCTGTCCCCTTCAGAACTGTCTGTAAAATTATGAATACTGAAAAAAAACTATATGTTTATGTTTGATAACCATTCTTTGGTCTACAAAGAAACTGTGTTGTTAATATATGTATAAAATGCACTATAGATGTACTATTCAGTCTGTATTATTAAATGAACAAAACAACAAGGAGCCACGGATTTGAACGGGCATTGTGCACTTATAGAACATATTTATTTAAAAATGAAAATAAAACTTTGTGTTAATTTTTGAAAAATCTCACCAGTGCGCTCATGACACGTGATAATACTGCAAACATGATGACTGGAGGTTGTTCTGTAATGTATTAGATATTTTAACATTTAAAAATAGACAAAACTGCAACCACTATTTAAATAAACATTCTAAAGTAATCATAATGCCTTTCCAGAAAGAAAAAAACCCTACGTTTTATCCTTTTAAACTCTGGTCACATTGCACGTTGCTGACAGTGGAATAATAAACAGTTCCGCGACACTTGACGTTTGTATACAGTCAGAAATTAAATGAATAATAATAATAATAATAATAATACAAAATACCTGGAATTCGGCTTGCATTGTCCGTTCATTCTCCTTAATTTTTTCATTTATATATATTACAGTGTAAATTGGTGTAAAATGTTCACTTACAGTCTGATCCTGTGGATGCTAGTTAGTGTATAAGTGGATTTGATGTTGACCCTTGATTCTGATGTGTGAAGTAGTCAGAAAGTCCGCTCGAAAGACCGGAGGAAAAACTGGGTAGGGAAGGCCTTAAGGAGTCACACGAGAGAGAGGAGGCCGTTTGCGGGGAGGAGGAAGAGGCGGCTCGGGAGCTCATGGACGTGCTGCTCTGGGAGGTCATGGATGGGTGAGGCACGTGGGGGAAGAAATAACTGGTCTGGCCCGCGAGCAGGTTAACTGAGCACGGATTCAAAGAGTACGTCCCGGAGCAGGGCACGGAGAGCCCACATGGCACTGAGGCGGCCAAAGCGGCCGCTGTGAGGTGGTGTGTGGCGTACGGAATCTCTCCATTCACGAGTCTGTCAACACTCAAGCCATTGGAGGCCGGGAAAGAGTGATTGTTCCCCAAACTGTTTTGAGTCAACATAGTGCTATAGGACATTGGGTGACTAGGGTAAGCCGACGACGTGCCGTTGTAACTCAACGCGCTGCTCGCCCTCGGATGGTGGAGTGAGAGGAACGGCGACATGGGCCAATATAAAGAGCCAGCTCTATCCATAAATGTCAGTCCGGTGGAAGTAAGCCTCGCGCCCCTTTTAAACGCCAGCTTTGCCCTAGAAGTGGTCGATCTCCGCCGAAGTTTGCCCGTCGTGCCACCAATGAACACGTCGTCACTGGAGGGGTCAAGCATCCAGTAGTTCCCCTTCCCGGGGTCATCGTAATGCCGGGGCACTTTGACAAAACACTTGTTCAAACTCAAGTTGTGTCTGATGGAATTCTGCCATCCCTGCTTGTTCTCCCGGTAGTACGGGAAATTTTTCATAATGAACTCGTAAATGCCGTTAAGGGTTAATCGCTTCTCCGGACTCTGCCGAATGGCCATCATAATCAAAGCGTTGTAGCTAAAAGGTGGTTTCTCGTACTTGCCGTTTTTCTTGTCGCCGTCTTTGCCTCCTTCGCCTTCTTTCGAGTCCCGTTTCTCTTCCTGCTTCTCCTTCTCGTCCGTGCAAGAGGAGTCGTGGGATGAATTGTCACTTTTAGCGCAAGTGTTCTCCGACTTTTGCTCCTGCGCTTGGGCAGGTAAAGGAGTTTTCTCTTCTTCCTCGTGAACCGCTCTGTGGTGGTGGTGTTGTTGGTGGTGGTGGTTGTCGCTTTGGACGGCTTCGGGAACCAGACTGTTTATACTGAACGATGATTTAGGAATCATTTTGACTTCTTTCCTTTCTCCCATATCCAACATCACAAGTAAGATAGAGTAGCAACAACCAGCAGCAGCAGTAGCAGCAGTTGGACTTTAAATCTCTTGCTCTGGCAACTCCTCTAATTAAAAAACACAAGAACTATTTCATGTTCCTTAAAAACACGTCGATATGAGACAGCTAGCTACAATTAATTACGGAGCCACAGACACTAAGCTGTAAAAAAAATAGCTTGAACCTTTTTAGAGACTGCAGCCAACCACAGCAGCATAAGTATTAACCGCGCAGCCAATCATTGAGCAGTTCTTAGCGCCTGCTCCAGTGCGTAAGGATACACAAGATCCACCAATGCTCATGCCTAGTCAACAATGGCTTTCATTTCCCCAAGCAAACTCCTACCAAGAAAACAGACCACATAACCTCAATCAATTTTTTTTGATAATTGTAGAGTGCTGTTTCAACATATCCATGCGTCCTCAATTTGTTTTCATACCGCAGGGGGAAAAACAAAAGGGACTCAAAGGTAGCCACAGAAAACAGGTACTACTTCCTGTATCGGAAATGTATGCCTTTTTAATACAACCTACATGGAGCTATATTGCACAAATAACATTTGACGATAATACTCGCTGAAGAGCGACATTAGCCTATATTTGTAGCATTTGCGTTGCGTGTAATTTCTGACAACGATAGGCTATATTTATCAACGCCGTTATTCGTTCTCGTGTAGATAGCCTATCACATTTTAAAATACTTTCTTAAAGAATCAAGTCCGTAGATATAGCCTACGTTTATGTGATCGTGTTTAAACATAAACGCTGTTACGACGTTCATCAACATAGTAAGACGCTATAAGCATCTTTATTCATAGCGCATGTTAATAATCATGCTATAACTATGAACAACAACACCGGAACCAAAAATAACAAGATCTAACACAATACAAGTTTTACTTTTAATAATAATAATAATAATAATAATAATAATAATAATAATAATAATAATAATAATAATAATGCTAGTAGGTTAATAAAGCTAGTATTTATTAAATAATTTATTTATGGGTGTGTTTATAGGTTATTCATTTAATGTAATAAACCAAATGCATGCAGATTTTCTATACTTATTAACCAAGCGTACAAAAATCAATAACAGTGATGATCAGTATGATCACAAATGTCCACATACAAACTTCTCGCATAAGTGAAAGAAATATATAGTCTGTTTGTATAGAGGATAGATTGAGACACAAAAGGGAGCTCCCAACACACAAAATAGGAGCAAGGCCCCAGGATAGCTATATATATATATATATATATATATATATATATATATATATATATATATATATATATATATATATATATATATATATATATATATATATATATATATTAGAAATTAAGAAAAGACCAACAATACGTCATTGTTTTTAAATAATCATAAGCTTATAATATAATATAAATCAATTAAAAAAATACATAAATAAAATATATCTCATTAGGACGCAAAAATAACCTCACGGATGCCGACATCAATTAGTTGCTTTATATTTACGGTTGGGGTTTCTCTAATGGAAGGGCTGATATGTGTGTATTTGTGCTGGGGACATTGCAGGGGGGTTGACTGAACAACAGACACACGCACGGCACACACGCATTCACATGTGCAAACAAATCGTACACAGAGACACGCAAACAAACAAACAAACAAACACACAAACAAACGTACTGGATTCCCACAAGGTGGAATTCTGATAATAAATTCAAAGGCAGGCCTGCATATTAACATAGTTTTAAATAAACATTTAAATAAATACAATTACGCTAAAATTGTCTTTACTAATTTAGCCTATTTTATCACAAATATTGTGTAATAAGAACACAAAATGATGTATTTTCTCAAACTTTTATTGTTTATTATTGAATACCCCAAATGCATTAACACACACCACTATATAATTTCACTTCAAAATGAACAGTTGAATCAGGATTATTGGGCGACCTGACGTGTTTGTTAATTATATTTGTTTCATTGCACACAACAAAACACACAAAAATCTGACACTATAAACGCACAGCCGGCAATATAACAGGCTATAGGCTACTGCATATTTCAAACTATTTCTATCAATGCACAACACATTTGTTACTTTTAATGCACTTTGATAAAGCTACTGACCCTTCCAAGCCGAAGGGAAAATAACATTTTAAGCGGATCATCATGTTATGCTGTTTTATAAATGGCACCTTCAACAAACAAGATGCTAATGTTTCATCGTCATCGTCTGACCAGAGGTGCAAAAATATATATTCCCAAAGGCAAAAAAAAAAAAAAATCAAAATTAAAAAATTAAAAAAAAAAAACCGCCTAGACCAAAGTAGTCTAATTAGACGTATGTGAATGCATAATTTTCAAACTTCTTTCATTTGATTAGTTAACTTTTTTTTTCTTTAAACAAGTGCATAACCTGCTTTAATGGCACAATATAGAACTATTTATTTATTGTTTAGTGAATATCAAGCACAAGCCTTTCGCCGTCACTGCAAAGTGACGTTTAGTTTGCGATGGGACATTAACAACAGGTACAGACCCGAGACTAATATTATTATCCAAAGTATTTAGCCTACACGTGGGACATTGTTGCATTTGATTTACTTTTATAAATTGTCTAAAAATAAGCCTATGAATCGGTCATTTAATTAGGCTGATTGATATGCATGCATACATCAGTGTAAAGTGAAGGTTGTATAAAGGCTAAGTATTAAATATGTATAAAATATATTTTGCGTAATATTTAATGAAATTATCATCACCAAATAATTGATTTGGGCTTTGACATCACCTCCATCTTTTACCAGCAGCAGCAGCAGCAGTGCGTTTGTTTTAATGACAATAGGCTGATAAAGTTATTTTTGCGCAGTGATGTGTTCTTCCTAAAAATGACTTAAATGTTTATGAACACGTCGCTCAAACAAACACAGTTGTCACTTACCTCGACAAACAAACGCCTGTGTTGAAATGAGAACTGATAAACAGGGAGGTAATCCTGGACAAACTCAAACCTGTCTGTTAAAAGCTCAGCGTGTGTCTATATTAGGACGCCCTCTAGCGACGCGAGAAAATCTCTTACGCGCTTAGATTTCCTCCAGAGATCTCGGGGAAAAAAAACTATTTTTTTTATTATTATAACCATACATTTCCACATTGTCCTTTGTACTTTTTATACTTGTACTACAAAATGTACAAAGCTTCAGATTAATAAGTAACGTTAAATGACAAATAATCATAAATGAAATCTTGTGGTGAATTAAGTTTTGACAACGCCAACAAAACTCATAAATGCTTTTTTGTGCAATCTTGTATCCTACTACAAGTTTGTAGGCTTTAGCTAAAGTATATTGCCTGCTACTTTTTGTAGATTGTGCCGTTCTGAGAGACAAAACTAAACAAAAAACAAAACAAAACAAAAACAAAACAAAACAAAAAAATATATAAATATATATAATAGGATATATCAATAAAAAAATAACCCGCGGTGCATTTATTCGTATAATGCTATTGTGCTGTTGCCAAATACTACTACAAAATTAAGTTCACCAAGTTTTCGGTGTCAATAAACATGAAACCGTGCATAATCATATCACTTTATTAATGCATTATTGTTGCACAATATAGGCTATACATCATAACTAATAATACAAGTTTGTTAGAAATACAATACATATACAATACAAATACAGTTTAAGGTTTTAAATATCTTGTACTATAGCCTATTTTTATCTTTTTACTGTACCTAAATGTAAAATAGGTGGGTCACGTTTTTCAAAATTATCACTGAAAAGATAAAATGTTTAAACACAGCCTACACGATGGCTTATGTTTCATACGTTTCATAGTCTGTAGCGCCATCATGTGGTTAATATATTCATTATGAAGCCACAAGACCAGTAATGTAAATCGTAATGTATATGATCTTATTGTGTATATAGGGTAAATTATGTAGTGGTACCAGAAATGTGTGATAAATTCATGATGGAGCAGATCAAAGCTTTATACTATCAACCCAGGTGTATTTTTTATTTTATTTTATTTTATTTTATTTTATTTTATGTTATTCATTCATTTATTTATTTATTTTATTATTATTATTAATTAATTTAAAAAAAAAATTGAGGGGGGGTTATTGAAATAATATTATTTAATATAATTTAAATGTAATAATTAGAGACTTTCTGAAAACAGTAAGCACAGCTTTTATGTTCTTGTAGAATAAAGACACTTGTGGCAATTGTTTGATGTCTTAATGATCGTGCTTAAAGGCAATAAACCATGAAACTTTCTGTCCTACTTTTGCTGAACCCACCCCCCAGGATGCATCTTCATCAGCACTACAATCCTAAAATATAATACAATCAGAGCTAAGCACATGATTTTTATTCACATACATATATATATATATATATATATATATATATATATATATATATATATATATATATATATATATATATATATATATATATATATATATATATTTCTTCATATCCTAAATTTTAACATTGAACACTTATTTACTGCATATCTTTGCACATTATAAACAATTATTTGAGGTGTCATTCCACATCTGCAATGACAAAAAATTATAATAGACCAGCAGTATTAGTTTGAAAGAAAACCAAATCCATCAGAGTATAATAATAACAATCATGTATGATTCAAATATGAATAGCCTTTAAAATAAGTCAACTACTGCCACAACTGTGAAATCTGCTATCATGTAAAACGTTATTTTTTGAACAACTTCAAAAACACACTCCTGCTTTTGGACTTATCCCTGGCTCCATTCTCTGCCTCATATTGTGGTGGAGGAGGCGGGGCGAACAGGGGAGGCTGGTTTCTCTGTAGACTTCTTACATTTTGGGTTACACTCGCTGAAGAGAAAACACCCACAGCAAATGTGTCTCATGAGAGTCAGAGAGATTATACATGTTACATGACAAATTAATCTTTATCCAGCACTTAAACATTAAACCATTTTCATTTTGAATAGCCAACTTTTGAAAGTCATTCCTGATTAAACAGCAGTCCAAGCTCTGATACTAGAGTCTAATTAGCCTTCAGTAATGACTCTTTGGAGTTATGGGATCTCACCTGAGTCTTGGCTCTCTCCTCCGTCAGGGTAGCGGTGTTTGTTGTAATAAGTGTGGGGAGGTTTTGGTGGTGGCTCTCTCTCTGTCTCACAGCTCTCTGTGGCGTCTTCTGTTAATACGGATCCATAGAAAAGTGTTAAGCAGAAGCACACACATTGGCACATGTAAGCGCACAGAAGTACTCAGGCTCTGTTTGTTCTCTCACCCTTTTCCTGTTTCGACTTCGTGATGGAGACTTGTGTGTCAGATGTGTCGGCTGGCACAGACTCACACTGCTCTGTGTTAATTCTGAGTGGGGACAAACATGACAGTCGTGTGAGCATGTGAGAAAACCTTGTTGTCCGATAATCAATTTTTTTCATTAACTGATACATTATATGTAAACTGATCAAAGACAAATTAAGATTAATATCTTAGAAATGTACTTTTTGTTCGTATTGGTTTCATACACTTTTGAAAACCCAGGAAATCAACTAAAGTTTCAGTTTAATATCCAGCTAGTACACAGATTAATATATTTCCTTACACCTTGAATATATGTGAGTGTACACTATTAAGAATGATTGATTTATAAATATTACATTTTTTGATTGGACCTATTTGACAAACCCTAAAGTAACCTTGCGTTGTCATAAAAAGGTCAAATTATTTTAAAAAGATACGCATTGCCCTTGAAACAGTAATGAGGGTCTGCAAAGCCCCTCTCTGTATATATTTTGTATGCGTGTGCTAACAGCAATACTTTCAGATTGTTGCATCACATTGAGTTTTATTTACGTTTACATTTATGCATTACATGAATACATGAATGCTTATTTATAGCATTATGTGTATATTTTAGGTTTATCCGATATTGATTATCAGTTGAAGTAGTTTTCTTAATGTATAAACTACCAAACTTTAAAATGTTGTGGTCAGTAATCTATTTATTTTTTGAAAGAGATTACTCTTTAATACTGTTGTAATACTTCTGTAATACTTTTGTTCAGCAAGAATGGATTCAATGGATCAAAAATAAAATTTAGCATTTCACAAATAATACTTTTCAATTTCTATTTATCAAAGTATAGTTTGATAAAAATATTAGTTTCCATAAAAAATATTAAGCAGCACAAATGTTTTCAACATTGATAATAAGAAATGTTTCTTGAACAGCAAATCAGCATATTAGAACGATTTCTGAAGTATTGATGCTGAAAATTCAGCTTTGCCATCACTTGAGTAAATTACATTTTAAAATATTTTAAATAATCAAATGTTTTCATACATTTTTTTAGACTTAAAAAAAAAAAATCCTTTATTAGGATATTACCTCGACATGTTTGTCTTTATACCCCCCAAAAGCATTGAAATGAATTGAAATTAAAATAATTACACACATTACATAGGTGTTTGTTTAGAATATTTGTTTGTATGATGTTACCCAGGAGTGCCTGAAGACATTGTTGGAGTTGTGCAATTCTGAAGCTCCTTTAACCACTTTTGCTGTTCTTCTTGAGATGAGGCGGCAAACAGATACTGACTGCCATCACACAGCCTAAACCAGAGAGTGAAACAGATTATAGATTTTTTTTTATTTTTTTATCTGAAATGTGAGCAGATGTTTCTTTTTCACGGCAGGTGGCATGAATCACAACTCACATGAGTTTGAATGTGTGCTCCTTTCTTCTGTAGTAAGGATTGTTTTTACAAACTGCTCCTGCCAAAGGGATCGGTGGCCAACGTGTACAATTCTGTAATAAATGACATGGATTAAAGAGGAAAAATAATCCACAAAATCCCCCACCATAACATTTCCTTAAATTGATATAATGGCTCTTAATTGCACCTTAAAGGGGGGGTGAAACACTCAGTTTCAGTCAGTGTCATGTCAATCTTGAGTACCTATAGAGTAGCATTGCATCCTGCATATCTCCGAAAAGTCTTTATTTTTTTTATAATTATATAAGAAAAATGCGCTGTTCCGAGTCTTTCCGAAAAAAGCAGAGCGGGTGGGGGCGTGTCGTGTGAGCGGAGCTAAATAATGACGTGTGCTCGCTGCTGCTATTGTGTTGAGTCGAGTGCGTCGTAAAGCTGTGTCATCCCTAACAGCGGGGAAAAAACTTTATTCAAAATAAAAATATGGCTTTTAATCAGATACAGCCATACATCTATGATCCGGAATCAGACCCAGAGGCTGCAGTTGAACAGGAGCAGCAGCAAAAACGACTAGAGCAGGACGTCTCTATGTGGTACCAGTTATACACTAACTATATAATATGCTTAGCGGCTTGTGTTATTTACATATTTATACTTGAATTATATCGTCGTATTTTTGTCTTTGAAGGTGTACATGTGGGAAGTGCAGTTGTGCACGTGTGTTTGTGTGTTTACGCGTGGTTTGTGTAGACAGTAAGCGGACTGGTTTTGCACGGCAGGTTAAGTTAGTGTTTACATAGAAAGACACGGAATAGTAGCGCATTTGAATGAAGAAGCGCGCTTATTTAGTTCAACATATTTCCCCAATCTTTGTGTATTGTTGTTTGGAGTGCTTTTACAATACACAAACATAAAGTTACACATATAGTGGCCAGCTAAACAAATGTACACGCACTACACATCGCATGCTCCATTGATCAATTAACTATACGTGATCATGTTTGGGCTACTTGATGAGCATAGGCAAAAACACAGACATTTCAATCAGTCTTACTCACAGCCTGCGGTTCTAACGTTGGGACTGCTCCATCCTTCAGCATTAGGCGATCGGGAAAATCCGGCGTCGAGCTGGGCCTTGTTTATGAAACAGTCGGCACCGAAATGCAGCGAACAGATAAACATTCGCGCAACTCAGTTGCTGATCCGGAAAAGCAAATTACATCCACTGTTGCCTTAACGCGGGGTTTTTGGGGAATCTGTGCAGGACTGTCTTGGTCTGGCAACCAAAAACGCACTTTTTTGGTGACATTGTTATGTGCACATCACCTGTCCAGCATCCTACAAGCCAGCGCTTTGATGGGCGTAGCCTGTTACTTTCGCTCTCTCCCTCTCTCTCTCTCACGCGCTTCCGGTAGAATTGTCCGTAAGGCCCATACAAGGAAATTCCGCCCCCATTAACGTCAAAGGGGACGCATGATCTCAAAAAACTTGCCGAAACTTATGACTAACCGGAAGTAGTATTTTTGACAAAGAAATACTCCCATCAAACATCCACCTTAACTTTTGAAACTTTGTCTATGTTTAGTATGGGATTCCAAGTCTTTAACAGTGTAAAAAGATCAGTATGCATGAAACAGCATTTCACCCCCCCTTTAATGATGTAGGATTGTCTGCAGAAAAAGAATTGCCCTGTCTGTCTGGATATATAGTTAATTAATATTAAACAGTCCCTCTTTCACTAGCGCATCCAGCCAAGTATATGTGTGTGTGAGATCATGTTATGTGTGTGTGAGCCATACCTCACTGGCGGCATCTTGGTCTTTAAACAGATTGAGTGTCTCTTCTTCCAGTAGTGCATAGACTGTTTCCCAGTGATCCAAGCCCTGATCCAAACCAACAGATCAATGTTACACCATTAAGTGCTCTTACAGAAACAAAACCACACTATAAACAAAGAAGTGGAGCTAAGGATGTCAGAGAGAGCTTTTTAATCAATATCACCATTGGTGTTGGTTGGAAAGCTTACTTTATTTCCACCTTGCTTCAGTTTAATCTCCAAGGTTCCCTCCATTTTAGCACGTCCTGCTCTGATCTAGAAAGATACACAAATTGCAGACCAAAAAGGTGGATACTAAAACAAAAAAAGGACAAAAAAGGTTTTACCTGGGTGGCAACAGTTGAGATGACTACTGAAGAGTTGGTAGAAGAGGGCGCTTGAACTTCTTCTGGGTCTGAAAGGGAAGATGGAGGAGATGACTGAGGGTTTTCTAGTGGGGTGGAAGGGGGAAGGTTTCTTTCCTCTGAGCTTTGGTTCTTGAAAATTTCTGCATCTTTGGAGGGTGGCTCCGGGGGTTTTGATGCAGGAGGACCCCGAATCTCTTTATCAGGTGTAGATGGTTTCAGACGCCTAGGAGTGATCCTTGGTTTGCCAGGAACACTGAGGGAGGGTTCGGTCTGTCTCAGAGTATCAACCTCATCTTCAGTCTTGGGGACACTGTGTAAATAATGCGGTTTGCGAACAGAACTAGAAGCTTCTGAGGAGTTGAGGCTGTCCAGAACAGAGGTGGATGGTTTGTCGGTATCTCTATCGCTGCTGCTGCTGGTGCTCCTGAGGCCTGATGCCACTCGTGACACCACAGATGAGTCGGTTTTACCACTGCTGCATCTCCGCAGGATGGGAGACCTGGCTGTAGGGACTTGCGAGGGTGTGGATGAATTATCACTCTTACCACCGCTGTTCTTTAGGACAGGACTGGTCAGTGAGGGACGTGGGGGCAAAGCAGGACGCTCAGATGGCTTTCGCTTTAGTGAAGTTACATGAATGGGCTTGTCCCTGCTGCTGTCTGTACTGTCACCTCGTTGCATTTCTTTTATCTTCTTTTCTCTCTGGGAGAGCAAAGAAAGAGGAGAGAAATCAAAAAGTGTGAATCAAAACTGATTCATGTGGATGTTTGCATTCTTTAAAAGCGTGAAACTGCTTTTGATTTTTATTTGAAAGTGTTTAAAAAAAAAAAAAAGGTAGTATGAGTATTCTGCGTTTGCTGCTTTCTACCTGTGTTCTTCTGGCTTGAAGGGCATTAAATCTCTCACTCTGGGCTTGGATCATGG
This sequence comes from Pseudorasbora parva, assembly GCF_024679245.1. Classification (NCBI taxonomy): domain Eukaryota; kingdom Metazoa; phylum Chordata; class Actinopteri; order Cypriniformes; family Gobionidae; genus Pseudorasbora; species Pseudorasbora parva. Next base: position 13,086,074 of record NC_090181.1, read on the forward strand.
CTTCCAGATCCTCTTGCTTCTTCATTAACTCCATAACATCTGATACTGAGTCCTATCCACATATATTTAATTCAGTAGTAGGTTTCATGAATATGTAAATCATTTTCCTAATTCCCAAAATTCATTAAAAAAAGAATAAACTAGTAAACCGTGGACATTCTCACCCCATAGTCCTCTGCTCTGAGCGTGCTCTCATAAGTGTTGAGCCAGTGCTCGGCCTGCTCTAGCTCTCTCTGCAGCTGCTGCAGTTCAAGGTCTTCCTGATATTGAGCTCTCCTTTCAGCCCAGGCCTCCAGCACCCGCACCTCCAACTCCTGGAGCTGCACAAGACGGTCCTCCAGCTGCAAATACACTTTTTTTTAAAAATACTTGTTTTCATCTGCTGCAAGGTTCACTGTACATGTTGATTACGTTTTGTTGTTAACAAAGCAGTTGCTGATGAAGAGAATGTTTCATCAAAACTTTTCTAAATCTACCCTAATTACATTTTAAACCTTAAAATGAAAATGTAATATTTTTTTAAATAAAACTAGGCACCATACACTTGTAAAAATTTTTGTAAATGTTTTGTAAATGTTAAAACTGCACATCACATATATGTATAACACAAAGAATATAAATATAACAAACAGAAAAAAAAAAAGTATGTGTAAAATCATCTAAGTTTGGCCATGGCAAGGCAAGTTTATTTGTATAGCACATTTCATACAAAATGGCAATTCAAAGTGCTTTACATAGGAATTAATTAAAATAGTGATAACATATGCATAAGAAATAATAATAATACCATGTGTAAGAATTCGAATAAAAACAAGGACAATTTAAATAGTTGTAAACAGAAAGTATAAAATTAAATACAATTTTTAATATTTGTATTATATCTTTCCATTTATTATTATTATAATTTTTTGAAGCTTTATTTAAATTAATTAATGAACAGATTTTTAATACCTTTACCTTTAGTAAGTTGTAATACCTTTAATGATAACAACACTGAACACTATGTAATTTCTTTTATGAAATCTGTCCATGCCGACTGCCCAATTTCTGCAGACTAGCTCTTGCTTTCACTAACTAGCATCAACTATTCCAGACTGCAAATTGGGACAAAAATGTGGGCAACAGTTGTGTAGTGTATGTAAGTGCCATACCTCATGAGTCATGAAGTTCCCCTCTTCCATCAGACGTCTCCCTTCATTTTTAACCGTTTCTGATTTGTCCAGCTGCCTGTCAATCTGTGTGCGGTACTCATTGTGTTTTTTAATGAGCTGCTCCAGGTCTTTAACTTCGCATCCAACCCCTTCCCCTGTCACTAGGGACAATGTCTCTTTAAGCCAGCCCCTAAGACAATATGAACAACATCAAAGTAAAACAGCAGAACAACACATGAAAAACTGCCACAAAAAAAGGAAACTACTGCATACATCAGCTCTCTCCATTCGGTCAGATATCTCTGAACGGCCTCTGCCTGTTGGAGTCTTTGTTTGCGCTGGTTGGCCTTCTCCAGCAGGCTGCTCCAGATCTCATCCACTTCCTGCAGCCTCTCGCTCAAACTGTCCCTCACTCGAGGACACCTGCGGACCAAAGCTTTGCCTTCCTCTTTTCGACGAGACACGTCGTCTTCTATCACAGCAAGGTCCCTCTGATGAAACAAACGTTTGCACTATTTTAAAATCCACCTGTGGTAAATGTTGGCTGATAGTAATAACTGCGTATGAATATTGGGTACCTCTAAGCCTTCATGTTGGCGAATGAGAGCTTGGACACTGAGCAGGTCGTTCTCCTGCACCTCAGAGTCCAGAGCAACCTCTTTTTCATTCATCCAGCTCCTTAGCTCATCCAGGTCATGGTCAAACTGGTGAACCTCTTGAGCAGAACGCAGGTTCTGTCAAAAACATGTGCTTATTACTCTAAGAAGAGGCTCAATCTTTAATATAAGTCATAAACAGAATCTTATAAGAATTGCCATCGTTTCTTTTTTTAATATTACCTCTGCTCTTGCTTTCATTTCCTTGTTTAAATCCTCCCAGAGCTTGAGTAGATCTCTCTCTTTTTGCTGTGCCTCTGATGACTGCACTGTCTGCTTCAGCTTTTGGACAGTACTCAGTTTACTCTGTCCCAGAGTGTTGATCTCTTCTGCAAAATCCTCAAACTTCTTCTGCTGTGCCTAATTAGAGCAAGAAAGTTAATACTTTTTTTGTGATGATTAAAATAGTTCTTACAGTTACAAAGGTCATAAGGTCAAACAAGTACCATTAAGAAGCAACCATAGTAGATTTATAATAAATAATCTATAATAACAAACATGCAACGCGCCATGTAGACGTAAAATAAACAACATTTAACAGAAAAAGGTAAATATATAAAGACTACATCAATCTTAAAATTGTATAGTGTGTTCGAAGCATCTTACCTCCACTCCTTCCAGATCTTGTCCAAAATCATCAGACTCTGCTATGGTCTTGCGAGAAAGGAGCCAGTTCTGTAGGTCTCTGGCTTCTCTCTCAAATACATAGAGATTGTATTGATTCTCCAACTCTGTGCGACGTTCAGCAGACAGCTGTAGTAGTGTCTCAAACTCACCCTGCATATCTTCAAGGCTCTTACTCACTAAATGGCTGCAAATACACGTTATAAAGTCAAAACAAAAAGTCTTTATTTCAGATGTTCAACTTATAGCGTTTTTAAATAAATTAATTTTATTCAGTATTACAAAGGATTTCTAATTCAAATAAGTGCTGTTCTTTTGAAACATTCTATTCATTACAGTCCTGAAAAAAATATATCATGGTTTCTTCAAAATATTAAGCAGCACAAGTGTTTTAAACAGCACTGAAACAGCATATTAAAATGATTTGTGAAAGATTATGTGACAGTGAAGACTGAAGTAATGATACTGAAAATGTCTTCTTAAATCAAAAGCTTTGAGTAACATTCTGCTGACATCTCTGACCGCAAAGCCATTACAAATATCATTACAAATGAATCAGAGCTAATGACTGCACCTGTTGGGATGTTGGGACTTTTCTAGATCAGTGCCGCTTTTCAGGAGTGCCTCTACTTTTCCACTCTGGCTTTCCAATTCTAGGTCAGCTGTGTCCAGTTTCCTGAGGAAAGCTTCTGTGGCCTCTTCGCTCTTTCCATAGTCCTTAGATTCTAATACAGGCCTCTGTTCCTCCATCCATTGCTCCATTTGGGAAACCTGTGTCATAATGGAGAGACATTGGACATTGATTTCATATGTATATCAATCACATTACTTTATGAACTGGTAACACACCTCTGAGAGAAAGGTCTGGATTTGTAGTGCTTGTTGAAGTAGGCGATCTTTATTTGTTGACTCTTTCTTCAGAGTGTCAAAGTTCTTCTTTAACTCAGCAAGTCTTTCACTGATCTCACGTGATGCGAAGTGTCGTCCTCGCACCAGGTTCTGTCCTGCCTCCTGTACAGCCATTATTAAAGGGGTTCGGTTCTCAATTTCCTGCATCATAACCTGTAAGGAAAGGTATTTGCCTATCAGAAATGGCTCTTTGTGCTTGCTGAGAAGTCTTGTAAAGAAAAAAAGCAGGCCACCAAAGTTTTGAAGCACCAGTTAAACATTCATAAGTATTATGGTTGCAGATTTCTGGACCAGACTAACCAGATGTTTTTTGACTATGGTTTGAATGCTCTGCAGGGAAGTGCCCCAGTCTTTCATGACTGTGACCTGTAGCTTGTCCTGAATCCACATCAGTTCATCCTCTAAGTCCCTGTAGAACTGGAACAGCAGCTGCCATGACTCCAGAGTTTCCCGCCGTGCCTGCAGCGGCTCGGCCAGGCCATTATACCTGAGAGAAAATTATGAAATGTCAGTGTTTTTCACTTGGCCTGTCAATCAAATGAAATAAAACATAATGGGCCCTGTTTAAACAATCTATTTTAATACTTTAACATTATTGTTTGTGTCCCTCTGGTGTTATTAGCAGAGTACATGTACACGTATGTTACGTATTACTATAGTTTTCTGTTGGTCAATGGCGCAGTCGTATTCAGTTGCCTCAAAATAACAACATGCCAACAATTAACCTGAACACACCTCGTTTTCAGACCAGTGAAAACCAGCAAATCAGACAATGGGCGAACATATGGGCACAAGTGCATTTGCTATTTAAACAACATGGCCCTGGACCTGAAAATGATAATCGGGTTGAAACTAGCAAAAAACACTTGCGTTGCCCCTGGCGTCGCATTGCGCCGAATACCACACATGCTATAGGATGTAGTATGATACAGCAATCATGTTGTGTGTTATAATGTTTTAGTTAACTTTACTCGCAAAGCTCATATATAGTGGCCACGTTAATGTTTAATCTTGAGAAATCATACCTGCTGACCACCTCCCAAACCCTCTGCTGTATATTTTCTGCAAGGAAGTTGCCTTTTGAGCTGAAGTCTTTGGCTATGTCTACCAGCCCCTGGACCTTCTCCATGTGTGCATCTACCGTTTCTTCCAGACCCTGCAGGGCCTTAAGCAGCCTACTAACTGAGGCAAGGTCATCCCCGTGGTCCTCATTCGCCACTTCTACTTCCACTAATCCAAGCCACTCCTCAATATCATCCAAAGAGCGCTGAAACTGCAACGCCTAGAGGAAAACAGAGAAAAGATGATATTTCAAACAAGCGTCAGAAAATCTGAAAGTCATTGGGATATGTTTGTGTCTAATATTCATTGTCAGAGAACAATGTGGATATCTCATGTAGAATCAGAAAAAAGGCATTTTTAGCACACTGGATTTTTAGCACACAAAAGGAGTTTTAGCACACTGTACCTGATATGCTTGCTGTAGACGTGACTTCTTCTCTTTGCAGTTGCTTAAAAGCTGGTCCCAGCTGTCATCAACATCCTTTATTCGTGGTTTTATCTTGCTTTTAGCAGGGTGACTGGATGCTAGCATGTTATCACCCTCCTGAGGAAACAATTCAGAGTTTTAACTCTGAATTTCATACAAATAGAGAAAGATTAAGACATATTTAGACATTCTTTAGGAGTCCAATACTTTTATGAGGGTCTGCACTCTGTTGCGGTTAGCCATTATTTCTGCCTCAAAGCTCTGGTGTTTTAGTAGCTTTGCCTGCAAGTTGATAGGATCTCTCCAGCTCTCATCAACAGCCACAGAGTTCTTCTCATTCAACCACGAGGACACCTTTACAAATGAGAATTGAACTTCGTAAAAAAGATGCTGATGTGTAATAGATCAGACTACATAGATATCATCATGTTTTTCTTCTTCACACACCTCATAGCTTCCTTCCATGAATTTCTGCAGCTGTAGAGATTCTTCCAAAGCTTTTCGTCTGGCTTTGCTCATTTCCAGTACTTTTTCCTTCCTTTAAGAAAGGAATTTTACTTTAACAGTACTTCATTATGTTCTTATAATGTGCACATTGCAATAATGTCAAATTAAAGGCTTCACTTTAAAATAAATTTTAATAATCGTTTGTCATGCTTTAATATACTTAACATACTAAAGCACATGTATATTACTTGATTTAATAATACATTTAATTTTTAATTTTCAATTAAGTACATTAAAACATTTTATATTTGAAATGCACTTTATTGTATTGCACGTGTAATTACAAATATTTAAATACAAAGTTTACCTTAAATTATTGTCATTGCATTTGCCAGTACACTTTCAAAAACAACAGTAATTATGAAATATGTTAATGTACTTAAGTCCTTAAGGGGGTCAACTCTGAAGTTGAGCTTATTGTATTTAATATGAATTACAATATAACTATAATACAAATATAAATTATAAACTATACATTTTTTAATTGCAGTAACATGCAGTTAAGTGTCCATAAAAATTGCATTCAGTTTGCACTTAAGTAACTTGCACTTTCTGTAATAAGTACTCTTTTTAGAAGTGTGATTCTTTTTTAATAAGGGAAGTATGTTTCATTTGCTTACTGCATACCTGAGCATAATAGCTTTAGTCCTCTTCTTGATGTTATCGGAGTCATAGTGCTGTGTCTGTATGAGCTGTTGAGCATATCTGTCAACCTCTACCACCTGCTCCATCTGAGCTTCTAGAGAGTTCTCAAACAGAGCGTGCTTCCTCTGAAGAGCCTCCACTTCTGACAGTGAACCCTGCAATGACAGTGTGAAACATCTTTCAGCATCCATGTCCAAAGTTACAGAGGATTAAACCGAGGGCATATTTTTTTCTTGTAAGGTGAAATGTTACTCTGTCTTTTTAATGTGGTCCAAGAATTGAAGCTCTTACCCCAGGATCTTCATTGATCAAGAAAGCCTCCTTGTTACTCATCCAGCTCTCAGTCTGGTCAGCATAACCCAGGAATATCTGCAACCCATCAATATTTCATTATGCTCCACATAGTACCTCACAAGAAAAAACAGAACCTTAATGAAGCAAAACGACCTGCTGTTATCTTAAGTCACCTGGAGCTTCAGTGCTTGATCCAGAGTGTTTTTTCGGTCTTCCCAAGCTTGAGCAAGCTTTTTTTTAGCATCCTCCAACTTGCTTAGGGCTTCTTTAATCTCGGCTGAATCGCTGTGGCCAGATTTGACAAGGTTCTGTCCAAAACTCTTAACTGAATCTATACGCTCACTGCGAGCATCAATCTCAGCCTGCAAACATTAAATGTTGATACGGTATAACACGAGTCTGGTATCATCTATCAGCATGCATCAACGCATCTGATAAATAAATAAAGTTAAATGTTTTTGTTTTGAATTTGTATTTCTTGATAGAAAAAGACAAGAACGCACAAAAACAATCTGCCATTTTTGAAATACCTTCCAGTTTTGGTGCTCTATTATGAAACTCTCAGCTTCAGTCTTATTCTTTGGCAGGCCTTTCTTCGCCATCTCATCACTTTGCTTCAGGGACCAGTCCAACAGAAGACGCTGGTTAGCTTTAAATAGTTGCAGCTGATGAGACTCCTGCAACCGTTCCTTCCTACACAACAACAAAGTATATTCTTTCTCATTTTATGTGTATTTTATATTCATTTTTACTATATATATAACATTATTATTATGATTATAAATTAAGAATATAGCAACTAATGGAAACATACCTTCGTTTGATTTCCTTGTCCAGCTTCACTAAAGCATTGTTGACCTCTTCCTGCTTCTTACTAAGTTTGTCAGACAGTTCACAATGTCTCCTCAACCGATCTTTAGTGTCCTTCTCCAGGGCCTGGTTTTACAAATTAGAGCAATTGTGTTCTTTGTAACCCTTCGTGTTGTAAGCAGACTAGCTTCAGTGATTTACACTACAGCATATAATGCACCGTGAATGGTTTATTTAAAGGCTTTTGTACTTACAGCACTTACTTCATTGGAAGGTGCTGAGAGTTTTTCTATAAAGCCTTTAACCACAAAGCTAGCACACACAATAGATATTGTATAGGACATGCTACCCACAGTGCACTGATTAATATGGATGAATGTGTTCTTTGTATAACAGCTGTCCGGTCTACTCACAGCGCCTCGCTCCTGAATAACTCTGGCCTCCCTCTCCATCTCATCGTGTCTGCGAATGAGGTTTTCCACACTCTCCACATCCACTCCACAGCCCTGTCCCTGGAGCAGTAGCATCTGTGACCGAATAGTTAAATTAAATTAAATTATTTTATTAAATATATTTAAAATATTATTATATTCTAAAATTAAATATAAAATAATTTAACTTGCACTGTCTTTTCATTAAAATTCAAGAATTCAAGACATTTAAGCAGTTATGATCCTACCGTTTTGATAAATGGAATTTTTATGTATTATATTTTTTTCCAAAAACATATAATTTGATAACTATACTCCCTCTCTCACTTTCTCTCCAGCTCTGTCCCGGACTTCCTCTAGCTCTCGAATCAAGGCGTGGACTTCTAGCGCTGCCTCCAGCTTCTTCTTATAGTTGCTCAGGTTGCCATGGAAATTACTCCATCTGTTGGGAAGGCGACAAGAAAGTCAAAACGAATTACAATATGCAAGATATAATAGAGGACAAGTGTATTTTCTTAAATGAACATGGATTTCAGTTAAAATATATGAGGATGTACCGTTCATTGAGCTGCTGCCTACGCTTTCTCACAGTCGCCAACTCATCACTGTTCTGTCGCTCTAGTCGGGCTGCCAGAGTGTTGATTGTCTTGATGTGAGCATCATCAACAGTCACATTCTAAGGGATGAAAACTGCTTAGTGAATGTAGAATGGGTAACATTTTAGTGTGGGGAACACGTAATCACTGTTAACTATGACTTTTGCCTCAATAAGCTAATTACTGCGTATTAATTGTTAGTAAGGTAGTTAAGTTTAGGTAGGATTAAGGGATGTAGAATAAGGTCATGCAGAACATGTCATTAATATCTGCTTTATAAGTACTATTAAACAACAAATATCCTAGTAATATGCATGCTAATAAGCAACTAGTTCATAGCGAGAACTGAACTCTAAAATAGAGTGTTGCTGTTGTTGTAGAATGAACCAAGCAATATACTGTCGTTATATAAAACAAAGCCTACGGTATGCAATTTCAGTGTTTTTCTTTAAGTTAACATTTGCTAAATCAATCCGAACACCAGACTTACTCCAGAACCTGACCCTCTGAATTCACTGAGCTTCTTCAGCAGTTGCTGACCATGTTCATAATCCTCTCCAACATCACCAATATTTATCATCACCTCCTTTAGGCAAAGAAACAGTAACATTAACTGCTATACCAGTATTGTCCTGTATATCAAGGAATGTTTTTAACAAATAGTTATGGAATTGCCTTATTTATTCACCCTTTGCCTAATCCAAACTTCAACCTGCTCCACTTTCTGTAGGAACTCAAGAAAATCACGGTTATCCTCAATAACTTTTCCACGGACCGCAACTGCTTGCTTTAGAGCCTCCCAATGAGAGATCAGCGCAGAAACGGTCTGCCTTATGTCTTTCGATTTTGGGTGCCGCATGGTCACCAGTTCATTTCCAGCCTTGTGACAAGTATGTGGAAAACTATGTTAAATATATTTATAAAGACCAAAAGAAGAAGAAATGAATATAGGATTATCTCTTACTGACAACTGAACCATCTTGTGACACTCACCTGCTGTACAGATTCTATGATATTTCCATGGGCCAGAATCTCTGCTTCAAACACCTGATGCTTCTGCAGTATCTTCATTTTAGTCTGAAGGTTGCTCATGTCCATTTTGGAGTCTTCTTGTATCTTGTTCATACGGTCTGTGATCCATTCCTCTGCCTAAAATACAAATAAATATCACAAACCAACCAATCAAATAGTTTGTTTCGATCTGTTTAAAGTCACCTGGAAATTGGAAGTACCTCTGACACATCTCGGTTGAAAATACAGAGAAGCTTCGAGATCTCAAGATCCTCTCTGCGTTTTTCAGACAGATCTTTGATGCGGTCCCTCCTCTCCTGGAGAGCTTTCAGTTTGTTCTTAATGTTGCTGCTTTTTTCTCGCTTAAAACCTTCTGTCCTTAGGCGCTTAGCTGACTCCTGAAGAGCCACCATCTACACAACAATGTCACTGAAAATGTCACACTGTGTAAAATGTTTCCGACCATATTATACACTGAAGAAGACCAACCCACCTTGTCTTCCTGAGAATTAAGAAGTTTTTCAAAGGCTTCATGGCGTTTAATCAAAGTTTCTACATCGTCCACTGTTGTTCCCAAATCACTGTTCTTCAACTGGATCTGCAAAAAAACAGACGTTGTTCACTTTAACAATATGAATGTCAAACTACAAAGCTAATGAATTTATGAACTATGTAATACTATATCTATATTTATTTAAGAGGTCACCAGACCAGCTATTACATGTTCAAATATAAATGAAAGTAATTCCTGCTAGTTTACCTCTTGAGAGTTAGTGATTTTTTCCATGTATTCAGTGTCTCTATAAAACACCTGCTCCAGATGTGTGTTCTCCAGCCATTTCTGCTTGGACTGCCAGTTATCAGAAAGTGTCTCTTTCTCTTCTTGCAGAGCTTTCAGTTTCTCTTGGATCTGATGGCCACACAGAATGTTTAAACATGTATTTGTTATGTATTAATCGCTTATATTTTGGTCTCTCGTGTCAGTTTTATAAATAATATAATAGTTTGGAATGTTGTAGCATAAACCAGACAAATTTGAGTTTCTCACTTCTCTAGCATTAGGTATGTCATGCTCCAGTTGGTCCTGGCCCATGGATATGGCCTGAGCATACGTCTCCTCATGCGCCACAATCTCAGCCCAGAGCTGCTGGTGCTGGAACAACTGCAGATCACAGGTAGCAATGTCTCTAATGGACTCCTCTGCCTTCATCCCACTCAGCACATGGGAGCACCAGAGGGAATAATCCTGTGCCTGGAGAACAATAAAAAGACAATATAATATAGTTATAAATTAGGTTTCAACCAATACTTTCTATTGTTTTCTCCTTTTACACCAAATAAAACCTTGAAGTTTAACATATTATTTCATCCTTTCCTCTGGTCATTTTGCTATGTCTTTTTATTTTTACATATAAATAAAAATCAATCAAACTGCAAACAGATTTATAAATTTACAATGCAGAACAACAACCCATCCTCCAGCACAACCTCACTCACATAATATAAAAATATAACAGCATTTTTTAAAGGAATATTCTTCACGGTTTTACTTGTTTAAAAAAAACGTGACCAAAAAATCTTTCAAATTTTTATTCTAAATAGATATCTGAATGCATACTAAATAATTGTCTTTAGGACCCAGGAGAACAGTTAATTTGCTCCATCTAGTGGTAAGAGTCAAGAAATATCATGTTTTATAAATTTTTTCCACAAGAGGTCGGCAGACACCCAATGTGAGATATTTTGAGCGAATTTACATGGTTATGCATGAAATTGTTATTTTATAAGTATTTTTTTTATTGATAACATCTTTTAAGTTTAAGGTAAATAAAATAAAAATGGATTGAAAAAAAATCTTTTTTAAAATAGAAAAAATATTATCATATGTTATCACAGCTCTGGGAAAAATAGAAATCAGAAATAAATAAAAAAAGAAATCAATGTTAAGTGGTCTCTTATTTTTTTAATTTTTTTTTTAGAGCTGTATATAATTTTAGGGCTTCGGGTCATTTTGACCCGCGAGGGAAGGACTTGTTACAAAGTGCGAGGGAGGGATGGATGAGGGATAAAAATGTACAATGAGTATAGACTACCGTGTTGAGGAACATGTAGCGGTCCTTAGCTGACTGCAGCTCCTCCTCCCTCTGCTCCATGTGCACACGGAGACTTTCCCAGCTCTCCACCACCTCCTGCTGCAGCTCCTGCAACCCCACCCTCAGCTCAGGAGAGCACATGTCCAGAATGGCATCAGTTCCATCCAACAGCTCCTGAAGCTGTAGAAAAATCACAAAATCTAAACACTGAAACTAAGAATGAGTTCTATGTGAACATTTGCATATTGTTCATTTTTTTTCTTTAATTATTTGCTAATTATTTCCTTCATTCCTTCCACACACACACACACACACACACACACACACACACACACACACACACACACACACACACACACACACACACACACACACACACACACACACACACACACACACACACACACACACACACACACATATATATATATATATATTATTATTTTATTATAGATTTTCAATTGGTGCCTAAGAATTTGTCATTTGTAGTATTTGAGTGTTTTGAAAAAAGAAGAGATCATAAGAGTCACCAAGTCAGGTAATTCATAAATTGTTGCAACACTACAAACCTTCTCCAGCACCAATACACAGCGCCACAGAGGAATAAGCTATGTATGACGGCAAATTTTTTTGATAAAACTGTCTGACACAACTTTTGAACCAGCAAAACAAATAAAAACTTAATTTAACAGCAGAAATCCAAATAAGATGAGTTCAAATAACAGTCGATTCATTACTTATCCTTACCCGTATAATGTGAAGGTATTAAAACACTCCATAAAAGAGTAATACAGTTTATTGTGGTAATAACCAACTTAATGGTGCACTTTGGTGTAGTTTTTCACTTTGCACAAAAGCATCCATGCAACCCACTAGGTGTCAGTATAATGTTACTTCAAGATGATAGCCATTTCACCAGTGCATTTACTGAGCACACCTGTTATGATTGCTCAGTAAAACTTTAGTTTATAGTGTCTTTGGTACACGTTACATGTAGTTTCTATAGTAGTTATATCAATTCTGCATAATTACATGCAATTAATCTTAAACCAAACCTAATCTTAATCCTAACCCTATAGTAAGTACATGTAGTTTATTAATATTACTCAATACTTAAATGTATTACACTGTAACAAGGTTACACTCAAGGTTGCTCTCACTGTATGTACCTGTTGCTCTGTTCCAGCCAGCTCATGGACAAGAGCGTCATGTTTCCGTAGCTGTGACAGCACCCCTTTTAGATCTTTGGCTATGTCATCAGGGATGCTTTTGTACCTCTCCTGGTACAAGATAAGTGACATGTAAACACAAGGACAGAGATGTTCATCATATTATACAGCATGATGACTTTATTGCACAGCTGGACCGGATACCTTTATCTGTCCTAGCGCATCAGTCAGATCTTTGTAGAATTTGTGACATTCTTCAGATTTACGTAGCTTTTCTTTACGATCTTTGGATACGTTCTGCAGCTCTTCCCATGATTCTCTGTCATTCATAAAATAGACCATGTAAATATAACTGTAAATTATATCTATAGTCTGTAAAATAGTCTGGCATCACAAACAAATTAATTTGATAAAAATGTGAAATTACAGTATTTATTAATGTTAGTTTATATTATTTTGTTTATATATAACTTTCCTGATCACATGTCATTACCTGAGTAGATTCTGTGTTTCTCGGATGAAGCGGCTCTCTGGGTGATTAGTTTTGATGAGTTTATCAGCCAACTCTTCGCAGGTGTGCATCCTCTCCAGTCCCACCTCCAGCTGCTTTAAGAACACCTCAAATCTCCCACGCAGTAGCTATCATCAAACAAGAGGTGCTTAGACAGATCCTGATCACAGACAACATGCATAACGGTTTGTCTAAAGCCGAAGAAACGGGATCAAATCAATGAATCATACTGAAATTTGAAGAGTTTGAAATGTAAAACTAAATAATTTTGATGCCAAGATCAATAAAGATATTAACAATAGCTAGGGGCAAATAATAAGTGTAAATAATAATAAGATTAAAGAAATAAAAAAAGAGGAAATAATGTGTGATATTTTTAATAATTAAATAGTGGGCTTTTATATCATCACTGTACTATAGGTAAAAAAAAACATTAAAATATTATTTGGAGATTATTTACTTAAGTTGATAATGTGTCTTTTTCATACACACTATTGCATTGATATACAATATATAAAATACAAATTTGCGATTGTCTCGTGATTTATATATATATATATATATATATATATATATATATATATATATATATATATATATATATATATATATATATATATATATATATATATATATATATATATATATATATATATATATATAAAAGGTTTGTATGAAACAGTAATAATGGGTTAGTAATAAGTATGTTATTGATATCTTAAACACATTGAACAGCCCTAAAAATAAATAAAAAATCTGGATTTTTGTCACAAATTAAAGTACAGTACAAAGTAGTTTAAAGGTAAATAAACAGTAAACAATAAAAATCTTTGGACAGGTGGTCTGCCACAGCTAATCTCACCAGTGCATTTTCATAATCAGTCCCAAAGTCATTAGAAGCGGCAGTCTGTGTCTGCTGAGTGATCCATTCCTCCAATTCTGCAGACTCACGTTTAAATTCATGTAGGTGTAGGGTCTCTTTAAGCCTCTGTTCTCTGTTGTAACGGGACATGTTTGTTTTAACATTGCAAAGAAACATGCTGGTGTGTATTTCTGTTAGTTGTTTGATCTACTGCTTGTTATTTTACCTGACTGTAGCTGAGTGCTGAACCTCACTTAGCTTAGCTTTAATGTGGCTGTAGGGCTTGTTCAATTCCTCTAAACCCCACACACGTACAGCCTGCTTAACGCTGGACTTGAGTTCATCTACTTGAGCAGCAAGTACCTCAATCCGTCCCTCCACTCCCTGGAAGAAAAAAAAACAGTATGTGTTAACATGTTAAAACCTTAAGCTATTGCATTAGCACAAGCCAAAGATTACTCACCTCATGCTGCTTTATTAGACTCTGAGTAGCTAATTCAGTCTTGCCATAATCAGTGCTGACCAAAGCTGATGTTTCTGACAGAAGCGTTTCCAGCTCATTGCAGTCAAGCAAAAGCTGTCCATCAGAAAAAAAGTGTTAACACGTGATGGCTTGAATAATTACTGGAGCAAAAAAAAAGCAAACACTCCTACACTTTTACCTGTTCCCGTGTAACTGCCTTATTAAGCTCGCTAGACCGTTTCTCACATGACTCCTCTAACTCCTCCCACTCTGCAATCAATTGCTCGCACCTCTGCTGCACCTCCTGACCATTCCACTGATTGGACCTGGCCATGGCTCGCCCTCTGTCCAGTATTCGTTGCAGGTACTGGCTGTGGGCATTTACCTCTGCTTGCAAGTCCTGCAGGGGGTTTTGAAAGATTTAACAGTTATAATGAATACAGCTCAATTTTAGAAAGAAATATACAATCATTTCTTAAGTTAATACATTTAACTACACATAGGATTATAAAAGCCCTGAATCACACCCCTCTTAGGAATCTATTTTTGCATCGGTAATTTAATCCCCAGCAATATTCATACACTCATATCTAATTATACCTTGTGTTTCTGAAGCAGGCTTACTGCCCCAGCCAAAGATTTTTCATAGTTTGTCGTATCAGATACAGGGTGATGCTCTGATATCCAGTTTTCCTCTAGGTCTACATCATGGTAAAAGCTATAGAGAGCCACATCTGCCTCTAACTGGCTTCGGCGATGGTCCAAAGGTTTTTGTAAAGACTTAAATCTGGCAGATAAAACAGAGGTAAAGGCTTCTTAAAACATGCAGAGAAAGTTTTGAATTAATTGACCTAGCATATTCTTATAACTGATCATTGACTTATTAGCTAATGTGTCCTTACAGGTAAGTTTTCACTATGAAAAAAAATTGTACTAACAGTTTCAGGTAAGTGTCAGTCTCCCTGAGAATGCGCTGAGAGTCAAAATGGTTGGTGGCCAGGTGTTTGGCACGGGTGACAATGGAGTTGATTTTTTCTGCCAGTTCTTGAGCTTCCTCCTCCAGCTGCTTGTGCTCCTTCAGGAGCTGTCTGCTTGAGCGAAGGTCATGACCCCTGATTGCATTCTGTAGCATTCTCTCAATTGCCTCAATCTTCAATTTTGCGTCCTAAAAATAAACAAAATAAACTTTTAAAATATAGAAAGTAGAGTATTTTTTCTGTGTAAAAAGTTGATCTTAAAGATTTCAGAATGACACAAACAAATATTTGTTCTGCTTATACATTTCAAGGAAAAATGTAAATGTGAGAAGTACCTGAAGCAGCTCCATGAGTTGTTCCTGCTGGCCAGCCTGTCGTAGTTTGTCCCCTCTCTCTGTCATCTTCCTCTGGAGGTCAGTCCACCTTTGGCGTACTTCTCGAGTCTTTCTTTGGATGCTCTGGCTGTTGTAGTGATCCTCTGCCAACATCTCCTCTCCAGTCTAAGCAAATAGAATCCAATTATCAAAATGGACAAAATCATGTCTAAATACGTAGTTTGTTTGAAGAATAGTAAACAGTACTTCAGTCAGTCTGTCTATGCGGACTTGATTGGCCTTCATCTCTTTTTCTGCCGCCTCGTGTTTTTTTAACTTGCGAAGGATGTTGGTTGGATCTCTGTATGATTCATCCTCAGCAATCTCAAACTTCTCCTCCATCCACAGTAGCATCTCCTCTGCATCTCTTAAAAATTCCTATGCAAGGGACAGTATTTTAGAGCACTTTTTTTTTAAACTTTCATCATTTATAAATTATGCTATCACATTCCAAAATATAAACTGAAGGTCTACCTGGTATTTTTTTGAAGCAAGCAACTCAAGCCTTCTTAATTTACAACTTTCTTTCAGGTTTTTATATCGATCTTGAATGACCTTTGATCGCTGTTGAATTCTGGAAAGAAGGAATATGTCAGTCGTTACAAAATAATAGCACTGAGAAACAAGCTATTATAATTATTCACTAACACAATAAATAATATATTAAAACAAATAAAAGGCTATACTCACTCTTTGGCAGCAAAGTTACGCTTACTGATGAGCTCCTTGCTCTTGTCTTGAAAGAGGTTGATGGATCGCTCTAAAGCTTCAAGCAAAGCCTCAAGCTCTTCTTGTCGACCCAGTAAACTGTGAACGCTGTCAACTGAGTCCTGTGCAGAAATGATGCACCAAATCTTTACAAATGTGTAGCTCTTTCTTTGACAAAAAATGTGCTTAGAGACATAATTAATGCATTTATTCAATTAATACATAAAAATAAAGGATTAATATCTTTCATTTACCCCCAAGTCTTTGACTTTCAGTCTGGTCTCGTGACCAGAAATGGTGGCCTCTATGCGATCTGCTTCCATATTCAGCTTTTGAAACTCCAGTCCTTGCTCAAGCCTTCTGTGGCGACTAGACCACAGTTTGCCCAGCTGGCTCCACTCGTGATCCAACTTTGTGAGTGTCTGCTGAACCTCTTTAGCTCCTTTCTCTCCAGATGCCGCCTCCAGAGATCGACCCAGCTTCTCCATATCGTTTAATCTGAAATAATTGTACTGTCAAGCATAGCACTAAGTAAGGATTGCACAAGAAAGATCAAACACAACTAACTTTTCTTTCTGCAGTTCAATCTCTTGTTTCAGATCAAGGTTGTCCTTCAGCAGGGCTTGAGCAGATGCTACATCAGATCCGGTTTCCTCTTCCAAAAGGTGCTCCTGTATTGCCTCAGCCCACAACAATAGGTCTCTGGTCTCTTTCTGGAAGAGTTGCAAGCGTTGGGCTTTCTCAAGCATCCGTTGTCTCTGAATGGATTGGGCCTTCAACTGCCGCAGCAGCTCTTCCAGAGCACGTACTTCTTCCATAATAGCGGCACTCTCTGCAGGACTACAATCCTGCTTCCTGTTAGCATAGCAATGGAAAAAAAGAAGGACAATTGATTTAGGTTCACTACTATATATAAGACATTCCTCCTATAAGTTATTGTTGATGTTTACAAGTTGTGCCAATGTTAGAAAAAAGAAATGTCAATAAATATATCATAAAAAATAAGTGGTACTGCAATCATTTTGTAGCAAACCCACATTTTGGCCACACTTTTAAGGTACTCTATTTTCCTTTCCAGGGCTTCTATATCCCTCTCAGCCTGGGCTTGTCTGTGTTCCTCAGCCTGTAGGGCTGACGGTGAGCTCCCTACATCAGGCGTGTCAAGCTGGCATAGCCTATCCTGGAGCTGAGCTTTGACATCCTGGCAGGTCTGCAGGAAGGACTTCACATCAGCAGAACTAAGCAGGTCATGAGCCATCTCATCCTTCAGTTTCTGAATGTGTTCCCACCTGGTCATATAAAGAAACACTTTATAGGACCTTTTAACAACATGAAAGTATGGTGGGATGGTACGGCTGCACAAACAATGCTGATTATGCCCACATACCTGCGGGTTACGGTTCCAAGTCTGAGGTGAATTTCTTTTTTCTTGCTGTGCTGTTTTTTCACAAGCTCCTCTCCAAGCTTGGTAATGTCATCAAGCTGCTTTCTACCACTGGCTAGTTCAGTAAGAAAGTTCTGTGTATGGCATTGAGAAAGAAGAATGAAAATACCGCCAGTTAATTTTCCAAGCAACTTTATAAGATGCTCTGAAGGTTGTAAAGGATTCATTTTCTGGGAAAACTGACCTCATATTTGGCCTGTATAACCTCTAAGTTTTTGGTGTTTGAG
Source organism: Pseudorasbora parva (assembly GCF_024679245.1). Classification (NCBI taxonomy): domain Eukaryota; kingdom Metazoa; phylum Chordata; class Actinopteri; order Cypriniformes; family Gobionidae; genus Pseudorasbora; species Pseudorasbora parva. Next base: position 13,104,025 of record NC_090181.1, read on the forward strand.
CTGAAAGTGTTGAGGACATTCTCTTTGTCTCCCATCCAGGACTCAAACTCTTCACAGGCATTGTAGAACCTATGTAGTTGGGCAGTGTCATCCAGGATCTTATTTTTTGACTGGTGGGAGAAAATGTTTAAAATTTAAAATGGTAAAGAATAAAGTTCTCTAGAAGGATGATTGGTAACAGCTTGAATATTCACCTGTGCTAAATTATAAAGACTGTTGAAATCCTGTTCCAGATTACTTTGTGTGCTCTCTATTGTTTCTCTTTGGAAGTGTACATCAGGCAACGATGAGGCAACTATTTCAGCCGTACCACGGCGCATGGAACGAGTGCGACGGGGACGGCTCACTTTCCTTTTTGGACTCTCAGGTACTCCATTCGTAGGCTCAGGTAGTGTTACCTTGCATGAAAACACAAGCGAAAGCTGTCTAGTAAATGCAATTTTAAGAGAGGTTTACATGGTTCATTAGATTTTAAATTTAATTGAACTTGATAAAGAGTCTTACAGAAGATGGCAGCTCCCTTGTGTATGTGGAAGGTACTAGTTGTTCATTTCCTCTGCTGTCTCGAAGAAGCAATTTATCATTTTCCCTGCTGACAACTGTCAATATTTCTCCTCTGTCCCAGGTTAATTTAGGACCTGGAAAAATGGTCAGATGAGCTTGAAAGAAAAACTGGTTTAAGGTACACACAAACCAGACCAGTAACATTTGTCAAATATTAGCTCCAAAGGATGTGGTTTACCTCTGTATTTGAACCTAATTGCGGCTTGTTCTTGGGGTAAAGCCTTGCTAAGGACACGTTTGTCAGCTTTTTTATCCTTTTCATCTTCGCCATCTGATGAATCACTGTAGTGGACCATTCTGCTCTGCTGGGTTTCAGTCTTAAATTAATTAAAAATGTGTCAGTGCCACTGAAGCCCTTTCCCCTTGAACTATTCAGACAGAGTAAGTGCTTTATATAGATTGTCAATTAGGTTTGTTTAGTACATAATAGGCTGTTTTGGTCATGACTCACTGTAAGAGATGCAAGTTGGGCAGCACTCTTGGCCTGCTCACCCAGCCGTTTCACTTCTGAGGCATATGCTTCCATTTCTTTCTCCAATCTTTGGTGACGCTGGAGTAGAGCAGTACTGCTGGCCTCATCCTTTCCATAATCCTCGTCAATTAGAAGTGGTTTGCGGTCATCAAGCCATGATCTGGCTTCAGTAACATCTGCAAAATACTGAGAGAAAGGAGGGATGGTATTTAAAACACATTTTTAACCCAACCTTCATTCACTGAATCATAATTTCTCACTTTCCATTCAGGAGGAGCCTATACACAGCCAATTTTGATTTTTACCTGCTTGATGACATTGGCTGCATGCAGCCTGTTTTTTCGGATGGTGACTTGTTCTTTAAGTTGCTGCCATTGTTTCTGAAGAGTCCGAATCCACTTTTGGATGTCTCTCTCATTGGGGTGTCTCCCTCTGCACAGCTCTTGGCCTCTGGATAAAACCCCAGAGCATAGAGATTCCTGGGATTGAATCTCTGCTTCTAAAGCCTGCAACACACATAGACATTTTTGCTAATCTTAATAGCTCTGATCTAGTCACATTGAGGTTAAGTAACATTAGTATGTTGTCTTTCATAGAAGTACTTAACACACCATTAAGTATCAATAAGCATATATGTGGTTAGTGATAGATAGATAGATAGATAGATAGATAGATAGATAGATAGATAGATAGATAGATAGATAGATAGATAGATAGATAGATAGATAGGTAGGTAGGTAGGTAGGTAGGTAGGTAGGTAGGTAGGTAGGTAGGTAGGTAGGTAGGTAGGTAGGTAGGTAGGTAGGTAGGTAGGTAGGTAGGTAGGTAGGTAGGTAGGTAGGTAGGTAGGTAGGTAGGTAGGTAGGTAGGTAGGTAGGTAGGTAGGTAGGTAGGTAGGTAGATAGATAGATAGATAGATAGATAGATAGATAGATAGATAGATAGATAGATAGATAGATAGATAGATAGATAGATAGATAGATAGATAGATAGATAGATAGATAGATAGATAGATAGATAGATAGATAGATAGATAGATAGATAGATAGATAGATAGATAGATAGATAGATAGATAACAGTAACGTGTTTCTTTAATTCTTCAATTTTGTATTTTATGATAGTATGGATGGCCACATACCTTGTGTTTCTGAATGGCCTGCTGAATTTGACTGAGGTCTCTCCCCAGAGCTGCAGCCTGTAAGAGGACCCATTTCTCATATATCCATGCTTCTACTTCTTCACAATCATGGAAAAACTCAAAGACCTTCAGCTGTCCTTCAAGAGCTTTTCTCCTTTTTTGACAAGAACAGAGAATGTCATCGCAGTACAGTAAATGCCCATAGTCATTTTTTAAGATATGTTTCTAAGTATATAGTACTAGTGAGATTGAGGTGTGTGTGATGGAGTGAGATTTTTGTATTTCGTACACAGAATCAATCTTACAAATGTCCCCAAATAAAATGCCTTAGTACAACCAGTTTACCTGTTCTTGCTGAAACCCAGTAGGGAGTTGTACTGGCCATTAAGATCTTTAAATTCTCGCTGGACTTTTGTACCACCTTTGTGTTTAAACTTTAAGGCACTGCTGCTGCTGATGGCATTCAGGGTTTCTCCAAGTGAGATGATCTGAGTGTCTAGCAAGTCCTGCTTTTGCAGTAGGGATACCACCTCTGGCAGCTGTTTTCCTATGTCAGAGGAATCCACCTGGGTCTTCAAGCAGGAACAAAAGCAGTTTTTGATATATTCAGAATGTATAATGCTTTTTAAAATGTATTTATAATGTCTTTTTGCAGTAAAAAGCATACATATGACCCATTCACCTGTAATTCCCTGAGTTCCAGAGATATTAACTCAATGTCTCTGAGGACAGCAAATGTATTCACAGCATCTCCAACATACTCTTTCTTCTGCTGCAGAAGCTGCTGCAGAGTTTTCCATCGGTTCATGATATCCACCTGCCTGTAACACACAATACATAATAAGCACATAATATCTATGATTATTTTGTATTAAATGTTTCCACACACCTTTAAATTGTTTTTTTTTTTTTTAAATGTAAAGTCAGTTTCAACATCTACATTCCTAAGGATTAACACATGTTTCTAATGACTCATGGTTAGCCATGTATGTTATGCTAAAATGGGGGGGGGGGGGGGCAAGAATTAATAAGAACCAACAACAATTTGCATCAAGGAAATGTTATTTTATAGTGCCAGATTCAGTGAAAATGTGTTTTACTGCAATGTCTTTTCTACTGCCTAACATATATGAAAAATAGCTGTAGCTTCTTGTATCAGTAAGTTATTATAAACAATCTGCAATTCTTTGCCCCCTCACCTGCGAATCACTTGTGCCTTGCTGTGGTAGTTCTCTCTCTCAATGACAGCAGCCATTTCACTTAAAGCACGGAAACGTGGTTCACGAGCCAAAACATCTGTTCCCAGGGCCTCCAGTCTGCGAGCTGCTGTCTCAGCCTCCTCCAGCCTTTGTATTCCTCCCATGTCTTGTTGCTGGATCAGTTGCAGAGTGTCCTCCAGGTAGCTCTCCCTCAGCGTAGCCTTACGGCCAAACTTCTGGGCCAACTGTTCCAGCTGTTCCAGCCTTATCAGCGCACTCTGGAGGTCCCGCTCTCGCTGATATTCTGCTCGCTCTAGCAAGGTCCAGTTCCTTTCGATATCCCCCAAAGTTTTGCCTTCCGGAGGAATATAATCCCACTGGTTGTTTGCCCTCAGCTTAGTTCGCAAGTTGAAGAGGTGAGCCTCAATGGTCCCCCGCTCCTGGTACTTCGGAGGCTTCTCAATTGTGCGGTATGTCTTGAAGGCAGCCACCAGATGCTGCATTTCTCGCAGGGAGTTGGGGAAGGAGCGGTCATTGAGTTCCACCACCTTGGTCTTGATCCAGCGTAGTAAGTCAGACACCATGCCCTCATATAGGCCTTTCATATCATCCACCTCTTTCAGAAGGTCCACAATCTGCAGGCAGATTGACGGTCAACAGATATAACCTATATATTTTTAGAAAACACTGATGTCGAAGCAGATGAATGAAATTCAGCAGGACAGTTCAACATTAAACCATATAGTTGGATGTAATTTCAAACCTTTATGTCTATCTTTGAAATACAAAAGGAATCTTGAAAAATGTATTTTTGTACATACAGTGACAATCAATGGTGTTGTTCTGTTGTTTTGTCTCCCAGTGACTTTCATTGCATATTAAAAACAGTTGAAAAATTTCCACAGAGTATCTTCTTAAATGTTCCATAAAAGAAAGAAAACCATACAGGTTTGGATAGGTTAGGTTTTTACAAACCAAAAAAGGTAATATCCACTATATTACAATAAATAATAACAGAAAGTAGAATATATTTTGACCACAAGTTTAAAAACAAATTTCATTGACGGATGGGTGATTTGGGAGTATGTTTATGTTCAACAGCAACACTACATATATCTACTTTATACACACCTTTCCCACTTCTGGAACACTCCTTTGTGGCTTAATAATTGTGTGTCTCATGTTCTGCCATCGCTGCCACTGACTGCTGACATAGCCACTGAAAGCCATTGTCTGGTTTTCCAACCGCGTCACACCTGAGAGCTGGCAGTCTTACCATAAAATGAACACAGAGTCTTGACATCTCAGAGCCTGACTGGGCTTATCTTGGTCCCATCCATCCATCTGACGAGATCTGTCTGTCATTGTTTAATACACTTTTGTGACAGCTAACACTACTCCACAGCTGTGACCCAGTCAACACATACCAGTATTTCTATTCACACATGTGAACATAGTGGTGAGTGAAAGTGTCATACTGCACAAGAAGAACAGGACACTTCACGCCCCTGTTTTTCTCCATATGTATCCTGCCGGCATGTTAATTACATTGCCTGACCTCTGAGCTCATCTTTGCTGGATCAACTCCTCCTGCTTGTCAAAGAGTATCTGAGGACGTCTTCCTCCATATTGTCAACATAACACGAAAAGCTGTTTCTTGACAATGCAATGCAGGCAACTACCTCTCTTCTTTAGCAGAACTTACAGCTCAGAGTTGCGCTGATCTGATTAAGACCAGGGCTCCTCCTTTTGACCCAGAGTCAAATCCACTAATCCTAAAGAGTCTCTGAGATTAGAGTCCTCATTCAACACTGCAGAGGCTGCAGTTCATACTTTCACAAACAGAGGGTGTCAGTGCATGACACTTCCCAAAAAGCTTTGTGTAAATGTACATGCTCATGTGATATTGCTTTGTCCTTGTGGACCAAAGAAAAGTAAGGAAGTCCTGAACCGCAAGATGATACATATTTTTTCCACTCAATTATGTCATAATAACAAGATCTTATGTCGTTTTAATGACATCTTTTCTCGTAATAACGAGATGTTATGTCGGAAAAACAACATTATTTTCTCGTTAAAATGACATACATTTTCTCCTAATAAGGAAATGTGTTGGTTGATGTGTACAAAATATGGCTTTATCCACATTACAGAATTTATATAACCTATGTGCCTTTGTAACACAGAGTTGCACCCTATATATGCACTGGGTAAGATTTAAGAAATAAACCTAGGTGAATCGCATTGGTGTGTCATTCCCATTTTATTAAAAATACTGGTAAAATCCAAATGTTTACAAACATTATCAACATGTAGCTATTTCAAATCCCTAAAATGTAATGAAATTCACAACAAGAATGAAAAATATAAATGTACACAAAACATAAATTATGCCTTTCATTAACCTTCAAACTATTTTTATTTTAAAGCCTAAACAAATTACGCCAGCCTAAAATGAAACTGAAACCATTCTGCACAAATCCAAATATTTATATATTTAACACTTGGGTGCTAAACTATTTATTATGGTAACGATTTGTATGACTCGTGTCCCAGTCTAAAACAACATTCACATGAGCAAAAACGGGTTTGGAATAACACCGTAGAGCGGCAGGATGAACAGACAGAATAACTGAAGCCAAATAACTTTTTTTCTGCTTTTGTTTACTGTATTTTCAGTTTGATGCTGAATAGACTGTGAAATTTTGATTTTTCCCATAGACCTATAGCAACTTAAAATAGCCTACTCCTTCATTTATGGTAGTGTTTTAGCATATTTGAGTTTATTTATTATAAATTGTGTTTGTTTATTATTATTATTATTATTATTATTATTTTCAGCTTCATTTTAGGCTGGCGTAATTCGGTTAGGCTTTAAAAATAAAAATAGTTTGAAGGTTAGTGAATGGCATAATTTATGTTTTGTGTACATTTATATTTTTCATTCTTGTTGTGAATTTCATTACATTTTAAGGATTTGAAATAGCTACATGTTAATAATGTTTGTAAACATTTGGATTTTACCAGTATTTTTAATAAAAGGGGAATGACACACCAATGCGATTTACCTGGGTTTATTTCTTAAATCTTACCCAGTGCATATATAGGGTGCAACTCTGTGTTACAAAGGCACATAGGTTATATAAATTCTGTAATGTGGATAAAGCCATATTTTGTAGCTACGTCACTATACAACACGTCCTTATTAGGAGAATATATATATGTAGTTTTAACTAGAAAATTACATTTTTACAACAACATTTCGTTATTACGAGAAACGATGTCATTAAAACGACATAAGATCTCATTCTTTTGACATAATTGAGTGAAAAAATATGTATCACCTTGCGGTTCAGGGCTTCCGTAGTATAGTGTAGGCTATATATCTTAATATCTTATCTTATATCTTGTAAATAATTACATCTACTATTCCCAGCCAAACCTTAAGGAATAATTTTTATATACAACTAATAATTATTTTGGAATTAGTGCAGGTCAAATAACTTGCTATTAATATTATTTTAAGTAAGTTGCAAATATAGATATAGCTTGGGTCGCTTCTTCTGTATAAATGTATAGGATTTTTTTTATCTGTATTTTCACCGAATGAATGTCATTCAGTCAAGCTTGATTGCTATTGAAATATTATTGCACTCCTTTTCTCAACACACCACAATATTTGAGGTAATAATAATGTCCTCATTCCACATTGTTTGTGATGAGGTGAATTGGAAGAATTGTAAGTTCCATATCAATTGTCTAATTGCATTATGCACAATGGTATAATGACAGACAGCTCTCTGATCGCTGAACCAGCAGCCATATCAGTGCCCAAGACTGGTTTCCCACTGAAGCTAAGCAGGGCTGAGCCTGGTCAGTACCTGGATGGGAGACCAACTGGGAAAACCAGGTAGCTGCTGGTAGAGGTGTTAGTGAGGCCAGCAGGGGGCGCTCACCCTGTGGTCTGTGTGGGTCCTAACACCCCAGTAGTGATGGGGACACTGTACTTTTAAAGAGCACCGTCTTTCGGATGAGATGTTAAACCGAGGTCCTGACTCTCTGTGGTCGTTAAAAATCCCATGATGTCCTTCGATAAAGAGTAGGGGTGTAACCCCGGCATCCTGGCCAAATTTGCCCATTGGCCCCTGTCTATCATGGCCTCCTAAAAATCCCCATATAATGATTGGCTTCATCACTCTGTCTCCTCTCCACCAATCAGCCAGTGAGCGTTCTGGCGCAATATAGCTGCCATCGCATCATCCAGGTGGGTGCTGCACTTTGGTAGTGTTTGAGGAGGTTCCCCCTAAAGTGCTTTGAGTGCCTAGAAAAGCGCTATATAAATGTATCTAATTACTATTATTATTATTATATTATTTGATGACATATGGTGAACTTCTCCAATCATTTTGTCCACACAAACCTGTCCATTTCTTACAAAAGACTGCAAGATCACATTCTACCTCCATCCAATCAACAGCAAATGAATAGAACCAAATCCCTGTCCTATATTTTTTCTTCTGGATAACCCATTTCACTCCAATGTATATCAAAATATGCAAGAAAAGATCTATCTTCTTCTGCTATCAAAGTATGAGCAATATTAATAGTGTTGCTTGCCATAGCATTGTACAGTTGTTTGAACTGTGTTTGCTAACTAACCTTAGCTATCCTTTTCTGTATTGTCTGGCCCTGCTTCATTTTGGAGAAGTAGTGGTAGTAGAGAGAGACATAAGTCATGATGGACTTCTCATCGGGATGGGGAACCATGACATCTTCCACATCCAGGAGCTCCATTATACCAAACTCGTCCTCTGCCAGAGTGAAAGCGTGGGTGAGGTTCCTCTTTGGATCATCCTGGTGTAGTCGGTTGTAATCAAAAAGATCAGGCCTGTAACAGTGTTATCATAAAACCATGAGACGGAATAATAGAAAGGGAACTTGAAATACTGACCTTAGGCATATTATGTTTCCTATCAAAAGAGAGTGCTATCCACTCCAAATACTACCGATGGGCGTGAATTAGAGCATTGAAGGCCAGTCCATCTCTCCAGCTGCTTGAGAAGTCTTGCACATTGACATTGTTGTAACCGGCTGTCTTACGCTGACACCAGATCAATAGAGCTTCTTTGGCTGAGCGCCGTGCAGCGCTGGCATCACCCCCAGCCTGAAACCAAAACAGAATGTAAAACAGAGTGACAAACACTCCTTTTGCTTTTAGGAGTGTCTACAGGGGCCTTACCTCAACAATATTGATGGCCCCAATCTGGAAGCGGAGAATGATGATCCAAATTAGCCCCAGGATCAGGGTTCTGTCTCCATCCACAACATTTTCTGGACCAATCAGATCTACACGGATCTATAGGACGATGAACAGAGTGAAAAAGGATAACATACGATTATAAAGTACACCACTTAGTGTTTATCCACAGTTTACCTTTAAGTTGCTTTATGAAAAAGGCAAGATTTATATTTGCATTTTACTTTACTGTCAGTGTACCTTGGTTTTAAGGAAGGCAATAGCATTGCTGTTGTTTTCCAGACAGTGAACTCTTAGGGTGCGTCGACTGGGAGTGGGCAGTTTCTCCCCAGAGATGAGCTCCAAAAGTCGCACGAGATGCACACCAGTTCTTAGCTCAGTATATACATCAGTCAAGGCAACTTTTTCCTTTAAAGTGCATGCACATTAAAATAGTATTACACAGATTTTCACCACACCCAGTTTATACAATAAAATAATCATAAAGTAGAAAGACAATAGATGTAGGTGACAGTCAAAAATTCCTAAATCAAAAAATTCCATTTGTTTTATGCATCATAGGCAGTTTTAAACCAGCATTGGAATGAGAAAAAAAGCAGTTTGTTTTAACATTGTGCTTGGCTTATTGCCACTGTATTTCATTATGACTTGACTCACATAAACTCCTCTCAATAAAGCCATATTGCTCTCAACTTTCAAGCAAGAGTATTGCAACCACTCCCTAATACATGTGTTGTGGGAATCTGATGTCTCTGAACAGATCTGCTTACTGCCTCCAATAGGTTCTGCTTACCCAGGGAATGAATGGAGGGAGCTTAGAGCACACCCTGCTCCTCTGGTACATCCTCAGAGATGTAATTTATCACTCAAGAGCAATGATAAAAAAAAATCTGCTTGCAATTTTGCAGCTTTCATAACTGCTTTTACAAGCAAGCGTGATGTTATCAGCTAACTGCTAACTTACATAAAAATGTAAATGCTGTATTTGAGTGGAACATATTTTCTCAGAAAGCAATATTTAGTTATTTTTAATAATCAGCATGACCTTTTTTAATAAACATGTTATGAAAAGTGTCGTTTGACACAGAACAATACACAGGAGCAAATGAGGAAGGGGAAAAGGAAAGGGAAACATTTAAAACATGTCATTCTTTCATACAGCTGCCTGTATAGAGCTATTAATATATTTGTGTTTCGTTGTAGCACCACTTGTCTTTATTAACATCTTCCTGCTGTTAGTATTTATTATGTAAGTTAAGACTCTCAGTTGGTTCACACAACAATGGCAGTAAGTATAGAGGTAATATGTAACCACTGTTAAACATAACACTTAAAGGGAGACGTATACAGTGGAATAGCTGGTATAAAAAACATGTGTTGACAGTCAAGGCGGTACTATTTCCTTCCTAGATCTAATATTGGTGATGTTGATGTAAGACTGTGCATTACAATATGATTTATCTGTGCTTTCCCTCCTCTGTGCTGGTCAGTCACACTGTAAAACGCTCAAAAGAAAGAATTGGTTTGAGTAGAGTCAACTCAAATTAAACAAAATAGGTCAACCAAATTTACTTTTGTGTAATTAGAATGTTATTTTTCTTTTAATTTCACAAAGCTGATGCATTTTAATAATCTGAATTGTTTCATTGTTTTGATTTTTATGAACTTGTTTCTTTTAATTTAGACAAACTTAAATTGAACTGAAACTGGGCTGGGATATCTATTTCTCAGCAAGCAAATAGATGGTAATGCAATGAACAATGTTTAAATAAATTATGACCTTAACTGGGTTCAAGGGTTCACAACTACAGGTAATCATGCTAGAGTGAGCACATTACATCATAAAATAAAGTAAGTCACAGGACTGTGATCAGGATTACTACCATTATATTACAGATATCACCAGAATTATCATGATATCTGGTCATGAATCATGAATGTTTCTGTAAACAGATTGCTGAATCATCAACAGAAATCTGATTAAAAGGATAGTTCACTTTAAAATGAAAATTCTGTCATCCTTTACTCACCCTCAAGTTGTTTCAAACCTGTATGAATTTCTTTCTTCAGCTGAACACAAGGGAAGATATTTTGAAGAATGTCAGTAAGCAAACAGTTAGCTGGAGCCATTGACTTCCATAGGAGGAAAAAAAAATACTATGGAAGTCAATGGCTCCAGCTAACTGTTTGCTTACTGACATTCTTCAAAATATCTTCCCTTGTGTTCAGCTGAAGAAAGAAATTCATACAGGTTTGAAACAACTTGAGGGTGAGTAAAGGATGACAGAATTTTCATTTTAAAGTGAACCATCCCTTTAAGATAGGTGGATTATTTATAAATGTATAGCTAGCTAGCCATATTGTAGCTTGAAAATTACAATTAGAAAAGTGCGGGTCATTGAACATGGATCAGTGTTTGGTGCTTTGTTGTGTCACTGGCTGTAGATTGTGTTGCCTGAGCTAGCATTGAGGTTTAGGAAGGCTTTGAAAGGACCTGTTCGTACCCCATTCTTTGAAAAGACACTGTTCATCCATTTTGTGTAGGTCTTCTTCTGCACCGTCATCCGTTGTTCCTGAAGCTCTCGGAATCGGCCATCCGACTCCTCTCCATCTCCCTGTCTAGACATCTCTTGACTGTGTCAATCCTGATAACAACATATGAAAAATGCATGTAAATGTTTCAAAGATGCAAAAATCTCAAATTCCAGCTTCACCGCATGTCCTTGTTCGTTTACAATAAATAACAGCCTACGATGGGCTTAAACATTAAGCCATGCACATGACTGGTGAGGCCTTTTGAGATCTTTTGGAAAGTTAAAGTAAAAGTGGATAGTACCAAGGAAAGGCCATAAACAGATTTAAAATCTAAATAAAAATCTACTTTGTTCTCTGGTATTAATGAGGAATTGAAAGTATCAGGGAAATCATGCCCCTTCTGCTGAGAGTGTAATTATAGACTGACTGTACAGAGACATTTTAAAGCATCATAAAAATACCTAGCATTTCCAAATCAGGTGGTCAAATCACTGTATCGGTCATCAAATAAAATCCTTGAGTCATCAAGGATTACATATACTTAGTAAAATGGCCAACATTTCATTTTTTTAATCTTTTTCAGAAGTTACACTGTATACCATCATCTTAGTAGCATATTCATACTATGCAACCTATATAGAAAAAATATGTTTATCCACATTTTATCAATTCAAAACCACATCCACTGTCAGAAACGTATTCCCCCCCCCCCACCACCACCACCAGATTTAGTAATGGCCATGTTACTATGTGTTATACTACAAAAACTTGCTAAATGTATGACACATTTAATATTTTTTATGATGCACAGCATGCAATAAACGATGAATTCACTTACCCTACTCAAGGTTTGTTTTCAACTTTCAAAGATAATTTGAAGTTCATCATTGCAAAAACTCATGATTTGAGAGTAATCTGTTAAATCCTCTTTAAGAATGATCCGTGGTGAGGAAATGAAGTGAACTTTGATGCTGTTGAACTGAAAGGGAGGGCAGTTCTCACTCACCTGGCAATGTGCTACTTTGGGGTTAAAGGTTGCAGTCATATTTACTATTACATGCAATTCACCAACACACACCTCTCTACATGGCAATCCAGGAAAAGCCATGCCACCAGCCATTACTGTTCAAAAAAAGATTTAGTAGACATTCAAATTTCTTAAGACTTCTAATTTCTTAATAAAGTGAAACACAAATTTAATTTGAAATAGAAACATTTATTACATTCACTTTTTTTTTTTAAATTTTAGAGTGTATAAAATTCTCATATTTTTTTAATATATATATATATTTTTTACAATGAATTACACATTAACAGATAGTTGTGGGTTGTATATATGCCAAAGGCTCTATATTAAAGTATAGACAGCACCATCAGACACACATATAAATGTACTTAATTGTCCCAAGCATTTCTGTAATCACTTTTTTATAGTATTCTTAATTTCACAAATAAACACAATAATCTTTCGTGTTCACAAGCCAAGTTGGCCTCATGTCAAATAATTATACAGTCTAGTTCATGTAATCCCCCTCTGAGCTGACAGTGTGCGTATGCAAAAAACAAAACAATCTATGTATAATATTTAAAATGTACATGTAGTTATTGTAACAGCGTTTACTCTTACTGTCAATGCATATATTGTTAATATTTTAATCTACAACAACAAAAACAAATACTTAAACAAAAGTCTTATAATTAGGAGGCAGAAAATGGAGCTGGCAGCCTGAATGCCACTCTCAAAAAGTTTTGGTAGATGGAGATGATTTAATTTCTGTATATGCTTGCTGCTATAAACTACTATAATTCTTCACTAGTCAGTGTCAGACAAATATTATCGATAACAAAAACCTTTGGCAAAACTCAGTGCTGTTCATTATAATGCTGTTATTAATGTGTAAATGTATTAAAGTCATGTAATTCAATAAAAATAAAAATTCAATAAAAACACCCAGTGTGCAAAAAGAGAGAACGTAATATTTTTCTAATAAAAAGTTAATCTAAAATATTAATAAATGAGCATAATTTTAATTGCATCATGAAACACTAATTACTGTCTCAATTCTCAAGTCTGCTTCAGGATTATGATGCAATCATTTTCAAGTTCATACGAAAAATGTGCATTCAAGGAAAAGGTTGATGTAAAAAGGAAAATGTAACAAAGAAACACAATAAACTATATTGTGTTGCAAAATTATTTGAATAGTAACATCTGTGGATATTCACACTGTGTCAGAATGGGTGAGATGAATGGATACTTTTGTTAGTGCCTTTGTGATAGTGTGTTATGTATAGGAAGATTATTTTTGGCTGCTGTTATGAACACTTAACAACTAACATTTTTATTTCATATGAAATGTAATATAACATCTTGAAAGCCCTGCATAAAATGATCTACAACTGCACTGCCATCTATTTTCACAATCTGCAAGTACATGGTGAAATAATGATATGATTAGAGATAACATTTAGAGGTAACCATATCATTCTATGGGTTGTAATTAAAATTTCTATGCCGTGTCTTTTAAAAATACGAATATGTTAGTGCACTTACATTCCAACCTACTCAATATTATGCATACAAAAGTCATGGAAGTCTAACATTTAATTTTGACCATCTATAGCATTCTTGAATAGGAAAATGGCTCGACCAAGAAAACTTTGTCCCTTTCATTTAAGTTTTTAAGACTTCAATTTTCAAAGGCCATTCTGTGCCAACAGCTGGCTAAAGAAAATACAAATATAAAGCTGCTCAATCCTCCTGATTGCTGTACAAGATGTCTGCAGTGGGGTTCTTCCTGTGCGATGGAGGCACTAGGTGATTTGGTAGTTCTGCAGGGAGCTCAAATCCCTCCAGTTTGACCCTAATAAGGTGCTGAGCAAGAGCAAATTCTTCATCATCCAGCATTCCATCCTTATCACAGTCTGCCAGCTTCCAGATCTTTCCCAGTACGGTGTTTGGCAGTCGAGAACTCATCATTTCCTTCTTGGCATTGATGCCAGTTACCTTCCCATTGATCGGCATCAACGTGTAGAAGATTTCGTCGTAGCGATGTTTGTCGCGACTTACGATCCAATCTTCGGTATCAGCCCCTGCACTGATACCCTCACCGTATCCATGGCCAAAAGGCCCGTCGGACGAGTCTTCAAAGGCTCCACCCATTACCATCTGAGACGGATGTTTGCTTTCTTCCTCTCGGATCATGTTCATCAGGCTTGAGATCTTGGTGGACAACATTCTGTCCACAGATTCAATCAACTTCACCTTCAAAGAAGGGAACTTGCTGAAGTCGTAGTGCTGCAGTTGCTCCTACATTAGTAGATGTGAATGACAGAGGGAGACATTTAATGTCAAATTAAAGTGTCTGTTATAATATAGCATTAACAGATATCACGCTGGATTATAGGAATAAATTGGTTTCATATTCAATTTAATTTTTAATAATGTATGTTTAAAGATCATGACAGAGACACTCATTTATAAAGTAAGGTCTATAAAATTAGGCATCGAAGTCCTGAAGTGGTTAGTTCAGTGATATGATGTCTAATTCTGGAGCGAATCAATGTCCCCAGTTGAGCTATGGTCTATTTAGAGCATGGCCTTTATCTTTCAAGTGCTGCCTGGAAGCTGTCTGTTCGAAAGTTTATTGTTAGTACATGTGTAAGTCAATGATTAGCAAATGTTATTATAGCTAATGACTGCTGTCTTTTCATATGAAATAAATGTATGCACCCCAGGTGGTTCATTAAATGTGAAAGACAGAATTCAAGATGCTTGTTAATCACTGGAAAATTATGTGAAACTGCATTACAGTGCTTGACTGGCATCTTGTTTTCACATATTTTTCACTGCAATTTCTTATGTGGAGCTAGAGTCTACTGAGAGTCATGCTGGGTAAACATCTTCAGGCAAGTCCTGAAGAAAGGGAAAGTTGCTCTACATACAATAGCAGGGATGAGACTCAAGCAGCCCCCTCAGGGACTCAAGCATTGTGCTAAAACACTGTACAAAACAAACATTCCTCGGATCTATAGCCTGGAATCCATCATACATACACAATTTAATAACAAGCAGTTGATAGAAGTATTCATGCAAGTTAGTTTTGTTTAGTTTGTAAACATGTGTAGAATCCATAATATCTAATATTCACGCATGTTCCATGGACACAGGACAGGTCTTACCTGCATTTTAAGGACATTAGGGAAATCTCCAGGTGAGATGTGGTGCTCTCTCTGCAGTATCTGATAGATCTCAGGAAGGTGGGCAATCAGCTCCTCTTTTTTCTTCTCTTTTCCAAACAAGGAGGGCATTTCTTTTTTTAAGTAGCTGATGATGTAAGCATGCACCTATAAAACACACAGCAGATTATATTAAGTAAATTCATACAGCGGTATGGTGAGAACAATGGTGGCGTAGCAAGTCAGCCCAAGGCCTTAATTTTAACAGATGAATTATAATAAAATAAGAAATCAATATCAGCAATATCAGGTCAAACTATTTCAATCAAAACCTAATTTATGACATAAAATCTAAGTAAAAAAATAAAAAAATAAAAAAATACAGGATGAAAAGCACAGGATGAATATCAGTGATGGGGTTTGCGGGAAGTTTGCAGTTTAACTTATTATAAATAATTTTTCTCACATGACATCCACCTCCTGTTACTGTAGGATGGTTACATAATCAAACGGCATCTCTGTGTTTACACCTTGGATATGCCCTTGCCAAAAGAACGTTTAAAAGCATTTGTATTTATACAAACTTTTTCCTCAATATAGAGGAAGTACACCACAGGAGATCTATATTAAGGCTTTTTCCTTTTATGCTATGTTTATTCCCCTTAAAGATGATTGGCGGCTCGAGGAGGACAGGAAAGGCGTAAACATGACGAGTGGCAAGACTAAGTAGGGTGGAGAGGTTAGGAAAAATAAGGGCTGTGCTCTCTCTCTCTCTCTCTCTGAGCACATTACACACATTCCTTTGTACCACGGAAAGGGACTTTTCTGGGCTTTTCCAGGAGATGGAGAAGGCATTTAACTGCCTCACATGGCTTTACCATTACAGGAAGGCATGTACAGGGCTACAGGATTCCTGTTTGCTGGACGTGTTTGGAAAATATTGCGGAAGAGATAAGACACACTTTCTGTCATGGTTCCATGAGTGAATTGTTTATACCGTCCAGATTTAAGTGCACACCGCAACCAGGTTGTGTTGATTGGGGCTCATGTGGCACAATGTGTGAGTTCATACAGTGCAGTCAGCCAAAAACAATAGTGATTGAACTAAGGTCAAATACAAGACAAAATAACAGACAATGAGCAGCGACGCTGGAAAGTTTCAGCATTGGTTTCACAAGCAGCAAGGTATTATTAAAAATGTAAGATCTTAATTAATTATAAATATTAACATTAAATATAGTAATATAAAGTGATAAATAATAGGTAATTATAATAGTTTTATTAGGGTTAACATTCATTCAAGAACACCAGTTTCAAGGACTTTCAGGAACTTTTAAAGCAACTTTTATTTTATGTCAAGCATAATATATATATATAAACTTTCCGGGATATGGCACAACAGACCTTCTGGGGGAGGTGGGGATGTTTGTAAACATAACAAAGAAGAGATTGTTACTGCTAATCTGGACTGCTGTACCTTTGTCTGTCATTAATGTTGAGGCATAAATGCATAATGCATAAATCTTAAGGCATAAACTGACAACTAAAATCACATTTGAGAGGCATATAAGGAGAGGGCGGGTAGAGTGTAAGAGAGAGTGAGCAAGTTGAACTAGAGATGCATTTGCAGATTTCGTGTTTTTGCTTTATTTAATTATTTTACTTGCTTTTAGTTTTCTTTTTTTGTGAATCATTACTTGACAATAAATAATTAAATATAGAGAGAATATTATATACACTATATTGCCAAAAGGTTTGGGATGCCTGCCTTTACTTGCACATGACCTTTAATGATAGCCCATTCTTAATCCATAGGGTTTAATATGGAGTTGGGCCACCCTTTGCAGCTTTAACAGCTTCAACTCTTCTGGGAAGGCTTTCCACAAGGTTTAGGAGTGTGTTTATGGGAATTTTTGACCATTCTTCTAGAAGAGCATTTGTGAGGTCAGGCACTGATGTTGGACGAGAAGGCCTGGCTCGCAGTCTCCACTTTAATTCATCCTTAAGGTGTTCTGTTAGGTTGAGGTCAGGACTCTGTGACCCTAAGTCACGTTCCTCTACATCAAACTCGCTCATCCATGTCTTTATGGACCTTGCTTTGTGCGCTGGTAACTCTAAGCTGTGTGCAGTCATGTTGGAACAGGAAGGGGCCATCCCCAAACTGTTCCCACAAAGTTGGGATCATGAAATTGTCTAAAATTTCCCTTTCACTGAAACTAAGGGGCCAATCATGGAATATTTAGTAGTGAAGAAATTTTACAAATAGACCTATTGCACAGTTGACCTATCACATCAAATCTGCTTGTATTTACTGAGCTCCTGAGTGACCCATTCTTTCACAAATGTTTGTAGAAGCATCTGCATGCCTAAGTGCTTGATTTTGTACACCTGTGGCCATTGAAGTGAGTGATTGGAACACCTGAATTCAGTGATTTGTAGGGGTGTCCCAATACTTTTGACAATATAGTGTAAATAGTGTATTTGCAAATACGCTAACTAACTCTCATTAGATTATTAGTAGATTGTAGTAGACTGTTAGCAGAATGCTAGGTTAGGGTTTGGGTTAGTAGAATATGCTGACATGTAGTTACTTAAATAGTCAGTACTAGAATGTTTATTGGGGTACCATCCAAATAAAGTGTTAGCAGGATTTAAGCAGACAGTCTACTAATACTCTGACAATAAAAAAATTGCCCAAAGCAAATTTTAAACCAAATGCATTTCCATAGTGACAATTATGACATTAAAACACATACTACTTAGAAAACCTACCTTAGCAAGACGAGCTCTTTTAATGAGGTCATTCAGCTTACGCAGGGCAGCGTTGCGAGGCAAACCCTGGATGTCTCTAAAGAGATCTTGTGTTTCGGCTTCAAACAGGCGTCGATTGTCTGCATTTTGGAGAGGTTTGGCCCAAAAAGAGCCAAGATAGACCCTCACTACCTCTGGAGTATTGATCACCTTCCCCAGCGACCACATCAGTGCACCATAAACACGCATCAGCTGCTGAGTGTCCACTTGGTCAGCCTTGTTCAATACCACACGGATTTTGTCATCCTGCCCACGGAAAGCTTTGATCGCTTCAGAAAACTCATCAGATATGTCCAGCTTATGGGCATCAAAGAGAAGAATGATGCGGTCAACTCGCTCTCCAAACCAGCGCAGAACCTCAGAGAAATCATAGCCTGTCGTGGAAAAATATCAATAGAACAGAATAAGAATTGAAATACTGCATAGTTCATTGTGCATGGAAGAAAAGAATAATTTAGAGTACCACATTCATCATTACACACTATAGTGATACAGGTGCAAAACATAACATAATACAAAAACATATGGTATAATAAAGGGATTTCTGAATCTTTTTTCAGCCAATGTCTTTGGTCTAAAATATTTACTTAAAAAAACTCCCTTGATATTTTAAGCTAATATCTTAATAATTTAACAGCACATTCACATGTTTATGATTCACTGATGCTAGTTAATGGTCACATGACAGGCAGATAAACAAGTAAAACATTTAATGGTTTTTAGTGTACACTGCCCCTGCCCCTAAACCTACCCATCACAGGAAACATTCTGCATTTTTACTTTCTAAAAAAAACTCATCCTGTATGATTTATAAGCATTTTGAAAAGTGGGGACATGGCCAATGTCCTCATATTTCATCCTCTCCTTGTAATACCTGTGTCATACCTATGTCATATCACAAAATCCCCCCCTCCCCCCAACACACATACATTCATTTAAAATTGACTTAGATTTTGTTAACTGTCTTTCATGCATAAATAATGGTTACACCTTTCTTTCTCCAACTGGAAGAAACAAGAAGAGAGAAGGGTGGAACGATCAGTTTTCATGCCTTGTGTCAGTACACAGGTCTCAGTTCTGGCACGACCATGACAATCTCATAGAGACAGACACCATTTCTGCCTTCATTCACATGATCAACAAGTGGGTTTATAAATCAGTTTTAAGCAAATTAAACCAGCTTATCCAACCACCCAACAGTCAAAGTACACTGCTTCAACAACAATGGCATGGATTACACATCACTATAATATTTTTTTCAAAAAGTTCTGCCAAGTTTTTACAAAGGAGGAGCTCAGTGCTTAGAGTGTGGGAACCATCAATGGTATTCCATGTAAGGCAACTTAGTGAAGTATAAGAAAAGTCTTTTCCTCACTCTAAATTAACAATGTTGTTTTTTTACATCAAGAATTTAAGTTAAAAAGGATATGTGAAAGGGGGATTTCTTTTGGTCCTATAACTTCTTTTTAAATATTCTATAATTTTTAAAAACGTTTTGCCATAGTTCGTTTTTAAACAGTCCACACTGAGCGCATAATGATCAACAATAAACAGTTTGAAATGTAGACTTAAGACATCAATTTACCAGCATTATATCCCATAAATATTTAACTATCTCTATAACAAGCAACCTAAATACAAATATAACTGCATTTAGCCATTATCGGGGCCACGTGCAACAGAAGCAAACAAGGAAGCTAGCAGCAGACAAACTGCAAAAATGAGTAAAGACATTTGGAGACAATTTTAAGCAAAAATTTTAAAAATGGAACAACATTGTTCTAAATATTATAAATAATTTGGGGAATCATGTGAACCACCATTCAAAGACCCATTTTGTTAATATTGTGCAAGAAGACCAGGTGACAGGAAATTATAACACAAAGAAGGACAATATAAAAATTGACAAATAAAATCTATTTGCGATATTTTAAAATAAAGTATTTATTCTATGAGTACGCTTACATGCCATCTAGGTGGATAAAATATTTAATATTTCTCTTCTTTAAAACATGTTTTGGTAGTTACACCATTTTATATTTTCAGGTACATTTAGTCTTAGTCTTCCATAAAAAATAAATACAAATCTTAAATAAAATCAACATAAATACACTGTGTACATTTTACCATTCCTGATGCATGCTCTTAAAACAAGTTTTTAAAAGATTTTTGAATCTCACATTTTGCCAAACCTTATTTGTCACTGATCCATAATTCAAACATAATTGATGCACAAGGCCAGTGGTGCATCATGAGATGTGTCAGAGACGCAAACGTAAGAGGAATGCAACCTCAGCTGAGCGGCGCTAAAGCAGGAACAGATGTGGAACGCCCATGTGTCTTAACCCTAATGACCGAAATTTCATCCATATATTTGTGCTGTTCTGCGGCTACGTCACCAGGTCTAATCTACAGTTTGCAGGCCCTCTCTCGTCACACTGTACCTCTGCTGCTGTGCATTTTTCATAGACTGCATAAACAGACATTTACCACAACCGTTAAAAATCTCTTGGTTATTTATATATATATAAATAACACAAAGCATGCTTATTTTTTTTATTGATGATCCCATAACACATAAACACTAGCTACACACTGAGGTACCAGAATGTTGATGTAAACCCAGAAGTGTGTCATATACTCATGCTTGCAAAATGAGGAAAAAAGAAAGTGAGAAATGCTGACATCATAATGTCATGTAATGGAAGACAGGGACGGAAACAGCAGAGGAAATTTACAACGAAACAGGCCAGATCTGGTGACTAAAATGAAAACTAATGACTTAAGCATTATGATTGTTCCTTATTCTGGGGAACATGAGATTCAGCCCTCTAGGGAGTGAACCAGTCTGTATATGTCTGCTGCAATGCATCACACCAAATCTATTTTCAGTAAGAAATAGCCACAGAGACTACTAAACAGCACAGTTCATGCTGTGTCCGTCATGTGACATTATTTCCCCGCTACCAAGTTTTAAACAAATGGCTATTCTGAAATTAACATCTTTGCATGAGCACTTGAGCAAATTGTCAGAGAAGAAAAGAGGTGCAGTTAATGGTGTCCATTTGATATCCTATTGCATGTGTGTGGCCATTTGACCAAGTCAACGGGTAACGCCCAGCCTTTTTTATTACACAATGCAGGATAGACTAGCACTATAAAGACCCGAATGAACATCCTCCTGTACAGTAAGCATTGCAGCCACTGACCTCTGCTTATGCGCTGCTTCTCGCCAGACAAGATCCCCGGTGTGTCAATGATGCTAATGCTCTGCAGAACTTGGTTTGGCATTTGAGAGCAGATGAACCTAGCAAGACAGATGGAGAGAGTGGTGAAATAACTCATGTTATCACTGGAAATGCTGGTAGTATCACTACATTTGTCGGTTAACTCATGGGAAACAACTGAGATGCATTTATTTAAAAAAAAATTTAAAGATAAAAGAATCAAGACACACTTAAAGGGATACTTCACCCAAAAATGAAAAAATGATGTTTATCTTATCCCCAGTGCATCCCAAATGTAGGTGTCTTTGTTTCTTCAGTAGAACACAAATTAAGATTTTTTAATTCCAAACGTTGCAGTCTGCCAGTCATATTGCATGAGACAAAAAAAAAAAAAACATGCTTAGACAAAGTGCACAAAAACCCTGCTGCTTGTGACGACACATTGATATATATATATATATATATATATATATATATATATATATATATATATATATATATATATATATATATATATATATATATATATATATATATATATATATATATATATATATATATACACTTACCATCTTTGACCTTACCAGATGAAAGTAATATTGGATGGGAACACTAGATGAGATTTGTTTGGATATGAGGTAAAAAATAAAAAAAATACAGTTTGGTTTCTCACAGAAACTGATTGGTTCGTGTATTAAGACATCAATGTGTCGTCACGATCAGCAGGGCTTTTGTGCATGTTGTTTAAACTTAATGTTTAAACTCTCCTAGAGTTGTTACCCATTCACATGTATTATGACTGGCAGACTGCAACGGTTGGAATTTTAAAAAATCCTATTTTGTGTTCTACTGAAGAAACAAAGACACCTACATCTTGGATGCACTAATGCTAATGGATGGGGTAAGCAGATAAACATCACATTTTCATTTTTGCGTGAACTATCACTTAAAATGGGATACTCTAGCAGTACTACGCTGACTAATAGAAAGGAGCTTGAATGTAAGTTCATGTTCTTCATACATTGCTGCACTATTGACAATAGACCTTTTTTTGCCCACAGAATTTAGCTGAAATTGTCCTAATATTTTTAGAAAAAATTTTCGCTGAAAAAAAATGTAGCTGAAAATAATTTTTTTTTTGGCTAAAAAACGTTTCAGACTGAACACACGCTGTGAATGTATGCCGCGCCCGCGCTTACCTCAGCTCTAGTGATGAATGTAATCTGACTCCTGCAGCTATTGTGCCATGACACTCAATCAGCTCAATTACATTATATTGAAGAGACACGTTCAGTTTTTAATTGTAGTGTCTTTTCTTTTAACTGAACTGATTTTATGTAGGGCAGTGAAGCAAGTGCCTTCTGGGAGTTGTTGTCTTTCATCCCCATGAGACAAAAATATATTTTCTCTTTTTTCAGTCTAGAATGCACCAAATTCAAAAAATAATTTCCCATTTCTGCTACATTAAAGACACAGTTTAAATACAAAACTTATTGCTAAATCACTAAGTATCCCTTTCACATAGACTAACTTTATGAAAAATTGAGAAATGAAACTTTAAAAAAAAGATGTTGCATCCATCCAGATGCATTCTAATGAAGTATCTAATGGACCGTGATAAATTATTCCACAACCTTGGGACAACCTTTTAGAAAAAAAAAGCTCAGACATTCAACAAATCAAATAAGACATTTACTAAATGTAAGTATTATTTAATACTATATCTAAAAATCTCCATGTGAGGGTGATATTATGGCGATGTTAAGATTGCAACATTGTCTCAAGTGAGTTTGCAGATCTGTCTTCTTATTAAACAAAACCTAAGAGGAAATTGCAACATCTGTGATCAAACCTCACCTGTCAGCTGCAAAGCAGAAGGACATGTTGAGAAATAGAGGAAGAGCATTCAAAAAAAGTTTCATTTTCAAGAAAATCACACATGCATTTTATTCAAAAAGCCAGTAGAGAAAATGAGAGAAAGAAATTGCTGTGCTTAAACGTGCCATCACATGACGCACAGCGGTATCCACAGGAAACGAAGTGCATTGTTTTGAGGTTCCTCTGGAGGAGAGGAGATGTTCTCTGTCAAGTGTGCCTTTGACCTCTATAGTGGTCACTGTCAAAGAAATACTTACCCATTTCCCTTCTAAATAAATATCCAGCAAACAGAAAAAAAACCCTTTGTCTAAATGTCTAGGTACTAAAATTAAGCATTAAAACGTGTGAAAGCTCATGCTAATCTATAGTTACCTAAATGGAGAAGTGACCCTTTACACCATTTTTGAGGAACTTTGTTCGTGGAAAATATTTCCCTGTAATAGAAAATCAGGCTGCGTTGGATGAAAGGAAGAAACGAATAAGTGGCAGAATGTGCCAAGCAAAAGAACATGTAAACCTAATAGAATGGAAGTGATATGCAAAACTACAAAGCCTTGTGACATAATGTGTATTATAATATGTGTAGAATGCAAGGTCTTTTTTATAATTATACTGTAAACCTTGAACTGTACTTGTGCCATTACAGACAGATTTCCGTCTTATCCTATGTCACTGCCAGAGCAAGATAATGGAAAATCCTTGTTTTGGCAATGACCCGGGCAAGAGGGACATCCGTTAGAGAATGTAGTGAGCAAGAATATGTGCCCACATCCCAGATTTCCTTGCCACATGACATGATGTCTTACAACCATTCTCCTGGCTCAAGCTTGACAGAACATCTAATGCACATTGGAATATGGTGCTATTAGTTTATTCCGTGCCATTTTTTATGGGGTTAGTTTACCTAAAAACTCACGCGTCAAACAAGTACAGTTGATTCAAAGCCTAAAATAAATCTGTTCATAATATAAAGTGACCAGAAGACTTGGATTAAACTGCTTGATTTATATACATTACTTTTAAGATCTCTTCATGATATTTTTAAAGTGTAAAAAATTAGGTGAAATCAACATTCAATGGAGGGGCAGAAATATTTCAGGTTTCATTAAAAATATCTTCATTTGTGTTTCAAAGATAAATGACTTATGGGTTTGGAATAACATGAAATTGATGACAATTTTAATGTTGGGGGAACTATCCATTCAAAATACCTTATTAAATAACATTACAGTTGGAAACTTTGAAACTGAGATCTTGATATTTACCTGTTTAGGAAGGCATTTCCGAATGCATTGAGCTTGCGAAAAGGTTTCTTGGGGTCCACAACCAAGGCATTTCCTGGAACAACCCCCTCATTCTCATTGTACATCACAGCTATGAACCCATCTGTCGTTGGTTCAGGGCCAATTCGCATCCCTGGGAAATCCTGCTCCAGAAGATACCTGCAGGAGAGAGGTTAAGTATTAACAAACCACTTCTTAGTTGACTGGAGCGGCAGAATTAATGTGACATCACATCCAAACAGCAAAAGGTCAAGGTTGGGTGAGAATAAAAAGAATGGAATAATGTACAGTGCTACCTATAGGTTGAAACAGAATGCAATAAAATGAAGGTAGTCAATAAAATCAAAGCTGATCAAGGATCAAAGCAAAACAGTGGCACATAACCCTTGGATGATGGCTAGAATGTAAAAAGAACAAACAGACCTATCCATCAGTCTCACTCTTCCTGTAACTTCCTAGCCAAACCATAGATTTCTATCATATCCTGCCAGAGGACGAGACAGTGTCAAAGGTTTCCGAACAAAGAAACACAAGAGGCTTGTCATTAAAATGAATCAAACATAAACAGAAGGGAATTATAAATCATACGACATTCATTGTGTAATTTTTTTGGGAAAAGCATGACTAAGTCATTTTACAGGCAGAGTGGTAAAAAAATAATACAAACAATTTGTTGTGGCTTTTTTTTAATACTCGCCTACAAGCAACTTGTGTACTTTATTACTCCTTAGACTGGAATACGGTGCTTAAATATAATCTGTAATTCCCTGCTATGAACTAATGTTTTATATTATGAACAGCTAATACGCCAGTTCTAGTTGTGAACTATTGGATTTTCTTATTTATTCAGTGACTCCCTGTCTAGAACAGGATCTGATGAGATACCCAGCACAGACATCAAGGCAGGATAGTATTGACCTACGGTGAAAAGTCAATAAGAAGAATAATGATGCTTTTATGAGTCGTTTGCATACTCTCCAGCCTACTACATCTCTTCACAGATGAATGGACTATGTGAACTCTGGGATAAGTTGTTTTATACACCCCCTTACTAGGGTTTGCAGCATGTTGCAGAAACCACAAAGAGCTGACTGTACTAAACTTAACACGTGTACATGCTGTTCTGTGAGTAATTAAAAATAAATAAATCACAATAAATATAGTTGTGTCTATTAATATTACAAACGACTTTCTTGGCTTGTTAGACATTACTATTTGATTACACCTTATTTTTTAGAACTTTTTTATAGTGTCCTTGTTATGTTACATACTTACCATAGCAAAAAATTACCCACAATTACAGTACATGCAACTAACCAAACAAATTGGCTAATTTAGTTGAATGTTGTTTTGCACATACGATTACACTATTTTAAGGTGGCTTAGTTACATTGTACTTTCTCAAATAAGTACTGAGTATAATATAACTACATGTACTTACCATAGAGGTTGAGGTTAATTACTTGTAATTATGCATAATTTACTGTTATTACATAGTAAGTAGGCTACATGTAGTAACGTTTAACTATGTCAACTTAAAATAAAGTGTTACTGTACCCTTTACTGTTATTATTAGTTAGTAAATAGCATGTGTAAGATGTGTAACTAACCAAGACACTAAAAATAGTGTTAATTTCACCTATTCATTCATTAATTCATTCATTTACTGGAAGAAAACTATAGGCTACTAAGCGTTTTGCTGAAGCGTTGGCTTTCTAACACATCTGTCAAATCAATGAGTTAACATTTACCTTATGAAAGTGGTCTTCCCTGTGGAATATTGTCCCACCAGGAGAACCATGGGTTTGCTCTGGAAGTCCGCCTCCTCCAGCGCCGGTGAGTGGAAGTCATGGAAGAAGTAGGTCTCCTCCAAAGGCAGCAGCTTTTTAGTATAAAGACTTTGAAGTCCTTCAGTCACTGTTTGAAACATGTCGCCGTCCTTGTTCCTTCCACCCTGCTCCTTATTTACCCAAGTGAACATGTTGCCGTTCCTCTAAGAGCGTTCTTTTATACGTGATGCAAGCTTAGTTCCCTTATTTATACTGGAGGAATTTAAAACACTTCCAGTTTTTGTGTTGCTTTTCCTTTATTTGTTGTAGTAGTAACACTAGCCCGTCTACTGGCCTCTGCGCGTATACTGTCCAGCTGTGTGTCTGTCGCCGTGACCTCACCTGTATCCTTTATGTGACGCTCTTTCTCCTTTCTTTAGGTTTTAATATTCATGAGCTACACTGACGCACGGGTTTCTCCTGCTGTTAAGGGCGGGTTGTTAGGGTGGAGTTGTTAGTGTGCACCGGCGCAGTGGATCTGTAGACACTGGCACGCTGACTGCTAGCGCTTTTCTGTGGAAACGTGCAGGGCTGAAAGCCTGAAACCAAGTTGCTGACATGCGGAAAATCTAAATCCACAACAGAAATTTGAGAAATGAAACGCTTTCTCACTGTCATCTCGCATTAGTACAGAACACAATTTAAATCATTTGATAAAGCATAGTATGATATTGTAAAACCTTTAAATAAGCATTTTAAAACAAAGCAGATAAAAATGACTAGTGTACCTGTTTTAAATAAATCCCAAAAATTGACTGGCGTAGCCTACTTTTACGTTGTTTCAATGTGACTGAACAGAACAAGTCCTCCAGAGTGCCGACAGGTGCATTTACGCCACCTAGTGGTAAGCAATTAAATAACACTTTTATTTTATTTTATTAGATTAAATGACTCGGGCAAAATTCCACTGAAAGTGACTAAACAAAGTACATGATATATATATATATATATATATATATATATATATATATATATATATATATATATATATATATATATATATATATATATATATATATATATATATATACACATTTGGACTATATATATATATATATATATAAATATATATATAATTACGTAAACGTAGTCCCCATTGAAATGTATGTATATATATATATATATATATATATATATATATATATATATATATATATATATATATATATATATATATATATATATATATTACACACATACATTTCAATGGGGACTACGTTTACGTAATTATATATATATATATATATATATATATATAATTACGTAAACGTAGTCCCCATTGAAATGTTTGATTGAGCTTCCCACTCCATGATTGCTGCACCCCACACTAACTAGACCTGTTATAAGCCTTCAAGAAAAAAGTGTGTGTAATGGTATCAGTTTAGAAGAAAAATACTTAAGCAAGAGACTTAATTAAGCAAGAGATTTGCTGAATTACAACAACAAAAAACAGCAGTTGCTTAGTCAGGTCTTGACACATCCATTACAACAGAATTTAGAATGGTTTTGAAGAATTTTATATTGATA
This sequence comes from Pseudorasbora parva, assembly GCF_024679245.1. NCBI lineage: Eukaryota > Metazoa > Chordata > Actinopteri > Cypriniformes > Gobionidae > Pseudorasbora > Pseudorasbora parva. The sequence continues at coordinate 13,131,925 of NC_090181.1, forward strand.
TACATATATTACACATTCAAACAATACTTGTGCAAAAACCATCTCTACCATAAAAAATTGTATGTGTCTCTGGCAGCATGGCTGGAGGCATAAAGGCAATATTTCAGACTGTTTTAAAAAATAAAATACAAAACACAAAATGACAATATATTCTGATGCATAGCATCTATTAATTAGAACATTACAAAAAATAATGTGTCAAAGTGGTAAACACAGGGAAGGTTAATACATGTAAGAATAGAGTTTACATGCATAAAAACTGAGGTTTTGTTTTTTGACAATGGAACCCTCGAAGGGTCACTGTTTAGTGCCAATGTAGTCCTTCATGAATGCTCCATGGTCAGGTCCTTTATATCTACTACACAGAAACATGTCCACCCCTGCCCACACAAACAAGACTTTCTAGTCACAAACCTCTCCATATCAACGGTTCTCAACACACCACCACAACACAACAGATGTCAGCTCAAGTAGGCCTACTTATTTGCATATTGTACAAAACCACCCAAAAAAAACCACCAAATACTAAACTTGTCATGATTACCAAACATGAAGGTTACCTTGTGGACTTAAAGAACAATTTGAGCGATAACTGTTAGCCTCAAACGCATTCATACTCACGGAAGGCTAACACAATGACGAGTGTAAACTGATTTTTGTTTCACTTTGGGCTGGATGTTAGTCAACCAACACATCATTCGCTTCCATTTCTCCATGTCATGTAGATCAAGAGACATTAATATTCTCTTGCTTGATTAGAGTTGATGTATTACTCTTTGCTGCATCTTACATGTGGTTGACAGCTTTCATCGACTGAAACCTCCTCTTAAAAGCCGTCACTAAAAGCCCTCTGTTTCCCGAAGAGCGGACCAATGCACAAGCACAAGCTGACGGCTCGGGCGGTTATAAATCCAAACCTGTCCTGGGCTCTTCCTCTCTCAAGCGAAGTCTTGGCTGGGAGGACTGCGTGACTCGATATTAACTGAACCCAATGAAGTTGAATTCAAGGGTCCGAGAGGTCAGAGGTGTCTACAGTCACTTTGATGAAGATCGAATCGTCTTTGATATAGGTTCCATTCTCCAGAACAGTTTGAGCCACGAAGAGCGGACAGCCTGAGGCGATGTTCATTTCGCCAGTGGGCCGGCGAAAGCTACTGCTATTGGGGTCCGGTTTGAAGGCATCACCTAAGTGTTTCCTTGCCGGCCCCTGGTCCATTAGCATTAATGTTACTTTCTGTTTAAATGGCCAAGGCAGCAAGGCGTCATATTCCCCGCGCATGACCACAAAGAAGAGCGAGAGATGTGTGCCTTTACCCATTCCATCCCCATTGAGATAAACGCGGGCGCACATCTTGTAGCCGAAATAGCCCGTGTAGAAAGGCTGGCTGTAGAGTGAGAGGGTTTTGGAAGCCACGGCTTCCTGTTTCCGCCTTTTGTAGTCACGGATTTTCCAAATGAGTGTACCATTAAAGCTGGCCGTCTCTAGCACCTGCAGCTTCAGATCCATCTCCGCCAGCCTGATGTCATGGACACTCATCATGTCATCGTGACGTGCGAGCTGCTGCTCTAAGGAGCCTGGTGACAGTATTGAAAAGCGTTAACGATAATCATCATTTCTGTACGATATATTGTAATAAAAAATTGAGGCATACATAACATTTTCTTACCCAGGGTGTGAGAACCAGAACTGGAACCAGCACGACTCGAGTCGAGAGCGGATACAACTGAACGCATGCTTTCCACGGTCCCTCTCAGAGCCTCCACCTCCTCCCTTATAGCCCGCAGTGGACGAAGTTCCCGCAGCTCCATCTCGATCTCAAGCAGTTTCTCAGAGTGAGCGCTCATCAACATCTACACGCATAAACACATATAGAGAACTGTTAAAAATGTCATAGCTAGGTCTCTGTTAATTTAAGATATTTTTAGTAGAACTTCAGAAAAGTCATAAATCAAAATAGCAATAATAATGCAACTACATTGTATACATATTAATAAATTGTATAGTACATACACTACCATTCAAAACTGGGGTTTTAGCAATATTGTAAAATGGTATTATAAGTTAAAATAACAAATTTCCATGTGAATATACTTTAGAATTGCACATGAAAGGCACACAATCTTATAGAAATCATTAGAATATGGGTCAATGACATGATGTGCATATTTTTGTGTCCAAGTCCATTATTTCCTTAATTTTTTGTTGTTGATAAATTCATGACATGTATTGCTTTATTCTGTAAAGCCATTTTAGTTTGAATTTATTTTTAGTACATTTATATAACATATTATTTTGTTATATTAAAATGGTGTCTTAATAAAAATAAAAACTACATCCTATGGCACCCTATGAACCCTTTCATATAAAAACACTTTTTATAAATATCAGTAGGTTTAAAGCTGTTGAGATAACTCAAAATCCTTTGCCCAGGAGTTTGTATAGTCTCAAATGTCAGGGTGGCACAATTGCAAACAAGGCTTTTATTATGAATTGACAAGGTAATAACAGATCCTTGTGGCAGAGTAAAAGGTTTGTAGATCTCTCTCAAGTACTGTTAAACTGCTCTTTTAGGTTGGTACACTTTCCTTGTCAGGTGATAGTATATAGTCTTCATTTCAGAAATTAAGGGATTGTGTCAAAAATGTCACTTAAAATTAATACAAAAGCTCACAAAATGTACTATTTTGTTACAAAAAGTACTTGTATGAGATCTGGAGTTTTATATTATAATGTGATATAATTAAGCAATATCACAAGAGATGGCAGAGATGTTATCAAAAATTTGAGCATGACTGCAAACACGATATTGCTTTTATACAACAAATATTTTTTTGAACATTCTCAACATTATTTATACATTTGTAATGATTTCATTTGATTGGTAAAAGCTCTATATAGTGTCTTAATCTAATTATATTACTGATCCAAAATAAGTAATTTCTCAGGCGTTAATGTGGATTTTTATGAATTTAAAGAATGCATGTCTTGGTCTCATCCCCTCAAAATCTTTGTCTTGACTTGGTCTCAATTAGGTGGTCTCGACTACAACACTATCAGGTGCTAAAACTATATAGTATACAAGCAACTAGTTGGTTTTACCGCCTGACATAAAACAGTCAAAATTAATTAATTTAAACACTTTGAAATGTTATTTAACAACTGAAACTTGTTTAAACACATTGTTCATGTTTTGAAAAGATAAAAAGGTTAAAAATAAATTGAAGCTTTATTTCTCAATGACCTATATACTGATATGGTACTCAAGAAACATTTCTTAAATTATTATCAATCTTGAAAAAATAAGTTTATGAATCTGACATATTCACTAATTTGATTACTGAAATAGAAAGCTTGAATGTTTCTTATTTATAAATGTCACTTTATTTTTTCAATATCCTACACAAATTGTTTCTAGGTTTAAAGTACATTTTGAATCCTATATTTTCAGTGTGGTCTCAGACTTAGATCCCACTGTAGAGGACAAGTTACAAAGAGAAGGCACTGAATTATAAAAGCATGTGTCAGAACAGTATTGCAAGTATTGCAAAGTACAGAAGACTTGCGGCACTTTATACAAAGTGGAAGTTATTTTTATCTTCAACTGATTCAAAAGAAAATAATACCACTTCTTGGTGACGGCTCTCACCTGCATGCTGACTAGTTTCTGCTCCAGCTGCCTGTTCTTTTCTCTCATCTCCTCATACTGCGTTTCTACCTCTGCGAGACGGCTGCTGAGGCTGGGCAGAACTTTATAACGCTCCATCAGCTCGCTCTTAACGTCTTCGACCTACACAAAGATTAATCAGTGCATATGTTTGATTTGACTCTATGAACAGCAAAAAACATTCATTTTCACACCAGAAACTGATGTTATTAAAAAGAAAACTCTTGTTTCTGATGCGTTAAACACTGTAATTATAAATGGTATCTAATTTGATGAAATCTGTTTTGATTGTTATACCTTGCCCTCTAGTGTGTTGCTCCTGACAGCCATCATTCTCAGATGCTCGGATGCAAAACTGGACTCATGTTCTCTCATCTCTTGATTCAGTCCCTTTAAAATAATTAAAAACAAATAAAAACAAATAAATAATTGTCTTGACTTTTTGAAGACTACAACATATAGGCTTGTTATACAAGTCATTTAAATCTGAAATTGTGCATGTTGTAGTCTAATAGTATACCGTCATATGCAATGCATATTAAATTCATAGTTTATTTGTTATTTTATTATTGTGTTGATATGTTAAATCTATATATCTATCTATACACTTTACATTTAGAAGGAAATAAAAATGATCAAAACTGAAGTTCTACAGTGTCCTTTAAATCGATATTTGGTCAAGTAACAGAGAGTGAAAGTCACCTTATAGGTACAACCGTAGCGAATGAAGGTACAGGTCACCTGGGCCTTTGGACAGTCATGCTGGTGACTGGACAGCTATAGGAAACAAATTCATTTCACAAATGCATTACAATTCTTCTGCCTTTACCATTTATTTACAATTCAAATATTTTTAGCAACACATTACAATAAGGTTTAGCATGAACTCCCACTGGACAACACTTATTATTAACACATTTATTAATCTAAGCTAATATTAAATGTTAACATTTACTAATATGTGTTTATGATCAAAGGTTGCATTTGTTACCTTTAGCTCATGTACTGGGAACTAACATGAATATAAACATTTTCATGACCTAACATTAACAAAGCCTAAAAAAATGCTGTAAAAATATATTGTTCATTTTTGGTTCATTCAAGTTATATATTAACTAATGTAATCAATTGCAATTGCAAACACACACACACACGTTAGTCAAATCAAAAGTGCACTCCAAGCCTACCTCACTTCTTAGAATGGAAGAAAACGAGCAGTGATTAGGGCATGCTACAGGAAATGCAGGACAGACTGTTTCTTTGTGTTTCTGCAAAGAGAGATGACTGTTAAAATATATTCTTTATACTGCACACCTTCAAGATGATCATGATTAAAAAACTGTTAGTGTGTGGAGTAATAATGACAGGATTAATCAGGCGGAAAAACAGAAAGCATTCTTGACGTGAAAACACACATCAATCACTCTCTAAATGACAGTCGACATAACGGGAGATTCCCCCGAGTTCCTTGTACAAATGTGAAACTTAAAGGTCATGGGACATTAATGACAGAACACAAGGGGAATACTTCTCATAGAGGAACTGAGATGTCCACTAATTCCAATCAAGGAAAAAAACTCAATGACAACTGAAAAAAGATCTCATGAATTTCTAAGTACTTTCCATTAGATTTCAGGTCCTTTTTATGGGAACTGGGGGATTTTGGGCAATGTGCGTTACCTGTAACTCAGTGAGGGCCATCTTGTGACTGCAGAATTCACAGGTGATCTCTCTGTGTTTGCATTTGCGGCTCAAGTGCTCGGGCATGTCTTTTCTCATCATCTTCTCCTTACACTTTCCCAAAGGGCATGGCACCTCAAAGTATGGACAAACTTCCAAGTGGTCCTGTTCAAACGAGAGAGACAAATCTGAATTTTGTGGCCTAAGTCTCTACGTAAACATACATGGCATTTCAACTATGAATAAAACTACACTCCCCATTCTTAAAAAAAAATAAAAAAATTAGTCTAGGCTCACATTTCGCTGTGCTTGAGGCAAGGTTCTAGTCGGGAGGAATTTATCATACGATATGTAGACTATTGTGTTTAAGAATCATATGACTTACCATGACCCGCTGTAAACTCATTTGTTCTTTACATCCATTTTTCTCACTTCGACAGTAGACCTTCAGAGCCATAATTTCCCTATTGCAGCAAACATCCCGGAATATCTGACAGAATATCAAATGAAGAAAAGAAAAAAAAAACATCCGTTACATGGCCTGTGTAAGAGATATGTGTTGAGTTCTGCCTGTTATATGGCCCACATTACTTTCACTTGGAGCTGTGAGAGTGAGATTTAATATGTAACAGAGTGGGTGTGTCCTCATAGGTTTTGGCTTCACTTTCTTACCTTATCTTCAAAGAGTGGCTCTAAATCAGCTGGACACACTGGGTTAGGCTTACTGGGGGGGAAAAAAGAGTCAGATTCAACTGTAAGCAAATTGTATCCATAGTTCAAATTACCTAAATTCAGAAATAAAAATTTAGCAATTTTATTTAGATCAGTGTCTCCCCCCTATTGTCCACAACGATATTCATCTCATGAATCTTTCCAGTTTCCAGCTTCCAGTTTGTGATTTACTGGATAAGATTAAAAAGTATATATTTTAATAACTAGACTAGAGCATAACTAGAAGAATTGATATTCATTATAAAAATGCACATAAGTTTTATAATTGTATTCATTTATTTGACTTATACACAGGTCTAAAAACTCATCTATTCAGTTTTTTTCCCAAGACAGCAGAAACCCTGGTTCTTTAAATAAAAATAAAAAATCAGTTGTTGGGAGATGCACTATAAAAAAAAATATCTTGATTTTTTAGCTTTTTCGTGTTGAATTTAATGCCTGTTTTTTTTCTTGTTTTAAATCATTATGTAATCTTCACTGCAAAAAAAAAATGCTTTTCTTACTTAGAATTTTGGTCTTGTTTCTAGTCCAAACATCTAAACAAGAAGTATTTACTAGACAAGCAAAAGTAATTGTCTTGTTTTGGGGAAAGATAACTAAAAATAAGCAAAATAATCTGCCAGTTGGGTAAGCAAAAATACTTAAAACAAGATTTTGCTTTCCCCACTGGCAGATTATTTTACTTATTTTAAGCAAAACCACTTTTTATTTTGAGTTATTTTGTCCCAAAACAAGACAATAATTGTTACTTTTCTAGTAAATGTTTCTTAATGTAATTTTGACAAAAAAAAAAAGACAAAAATATTAAGTAAGAAAAGCTTTTTTTGCAGTGTTGGAAGTTTTTTTGTGGAGATCCTCTGATTAAGATTTAGCAGTACTGGCCCATTGTACCCAATACATATTGTGCCGGGTTTCGAATTATTGAAACAACATTTGAAGGAGATAAAGGATGCGTTCCCATCACACAGACACCTCTCTGCCTATTTTTTCATCATCACGCATCAGTAAAAAACTCCAAAGTAAAAAGTATTTTCTTTTTAAAAGTATTTCCCCGACTAGAACCAAAATGGCATTTTCCATTTATACAGGTTAGTGCTATCTCTATCATTCGAGACACACTGAAATGGAAGGTGTATTTGCAATCTGAATAGGAAATATGTTGGAAATAAAATATCTGAAATTGCTTGGCTTACTCTTTGGCTCGTGATAGCTCTCTTACTATTACAGCAGAGCATTTGTATAAACTACTGAACCCTCACCCACCTGAGCAGATCTGCGATGCAGCTCTCGCAGAAGCGGTGTCCGCACTCAGTTTGCCGAGGTTTACAGAGCACTAGCCTGCAGGCCTCACAGCAATACTTGGGCTCAGGTGTCATGACAAAACCGTCCCTGAAGCCTCCGTGCAGGGGCCAGAAGCCCGGCTCATGCCTGGGCCGCTGGGCCATGGAGGGCATAGCAAGAGATGGCGGACGCTGCTGCAGGGCAATCTGCTGTTCCACATTACGCCCTGCGGACATGACCTGAAGAGAAACAGACAGATTAGGGTCTTCAACTACATGACATGTGCATGAGAAAATTGAAATGCTGAATAGCTTAGTTACATAAAAAGTTCACAATGACTTCCAAAAATATGAAAACAGAAAACAGACATCCTAACAGACAAAAAAATCTTTGGCACATTAAATTCCTTTCTTGTCCAGATTGAAGATGTCAGGAATTCTGTCTGGGAAACATTATTGAAACTTAAAATGGAATAGGCTGTTGTCTGATTGGGTCCAGACCCCTTTGACAAACATCAATTTGTGGCCGCTTTGCTGGCATTGTTTCAAGAACACAAGTGCTGTTAAGTGTTTAGTAGGAATATTGCATCGACCTTATTGATTTAGAAGAGTTTTGATGGATTTAAGATATGGCTACCTGAGATCACCAAAGCATTTAGACACATTATATACACTTAAAATGGCAACAATATATCAAGCCAAGTGACATCTGCAAACAAATGATGCTTGACTTTCAGTCTAACTTCAACTTTTACTGGTCCCAAGCCCCAAGGTGATTTTAGTGGATAAATGAGTCAGATCCTTAGACTGGGTAAACCCAGCCTGATCTGCCGGCGATTTGATTTTGCACTGTAACTCAGTCTGGAAACCTGTACATTCATTTCTACTGCTTCTGTTCTTCATACTGGCTTATCCACCTGGCAAGCTATTGGTGGGTTTAACACGATGACATATACTGAAACAATGTGACCGTAAAAAAATATGGACGACGCGACTTCACTGGCTTCCGCTGACAAGAGTTGAAGCCTCCAGAGGCCTGCACACAGATTTGGGACCGGAGTTGTGCAGTAGAGCGCACCAAGTAGAGGCGCAATGGCAAAAGCCCACCCACAACCTCTCACAGATGCAGAGCAATTCATTATGTTGGTGTGAAATAAACAGTTATGAAAATGTAGAAATTAAAGCTAAAGCCTGAAAACCCAGAGAAAAGTCAGTTAGTGCCTCAGTGACAACTTCACTCAAAGAATCACACCCCTTATGGTCTGATTGGTTGAAGCGGACCGGTAGGCTGATGGACACCTGCATTCAAACGCTTTGTGTCTATCTGTGTAAGCACTCTGTCAAATGTACTACATGTTTGTGAAGCGCTGTTCGTAGTAGCCAATCACAGACATATTTGATGAGCATGTGAGCACAATAGCCAGTCAGAGGTGTTTACAATTCCGCTCAACAGCACTCAAAGCGTCACTTTTTTTTTAAATTTTAGTACCGATTTGGTATCGCGGTCGGAACTTTTGACAACACTACCCCAGACCAATGTTTCATTTTAAATTGAGCTTGGTCTGGTGATAGCCAGACAATCAGTTCCTGTCAAGCTCATACAGATGTCCTTCTAGAACAGGGGTGTCCAATTCTGCTCCTGGAGGGCCACTGTCCTGCAGAGTTTAGCTCCAAATCCAAAGAAACAGCTGAACCAGCTAATCAAGGTTTTACTAGGCATTCTAGAAGCTTCCAGAGAGGTGTGTTGAGGGAAGTTGGATCTAAACTCTGCAGGACAGTGGCCCTCCAGGACTGACTTTGGACACCCCTGGTGGAGTTCTCACCAGAAATGAGAACTCCATATATATATATTCAGTTTACTGTGAAATATGAATACCAAAGTCTGGGGTCAGTTCAGTTTTCTTATCTCTTTAAATAAATAAATACTTTTATTCAGCGAGAATGCATGAATAAATTAGATCAAATTACAGTATATAGTGCATCCAGAGAGTATTCATAGCGCTTCACTTTTTCTACATTTTGTTATGAAATGTTATGTTAATGTTCAAAATTGATTACATTTGCCAATCGTTAAGCCCCGCCCTCCTTAGTTACTGTTGTTACGCCTGTCAAGCTTTCGCGCCTGGCACGTCCTATTACATTATGTATGCGCCGGTGTCAGACATTGCCAAGGAGTTAATTAGTCATTTTTGGTAAACAGGTAAAATATCGGAGAGAGAGCAAGACAAAAGGGACTGCAGTATGCATTAGAGCGATATATCCACGACATAATATGCAACTGATCATAGAATAATTTAATCAAAATTGACGCTAAAGCCTGTAGGTGCCAGTGCAAGAACCAGCCGCCTCATATGTATGTTCATGCACAGCAGAGTAAGTGAAATTAGAAAATAATCTGATAATTATAAATCAAACAGCTTTTGGAATAAAGACAAGACATTAGCCTGACCAGATTGCAATTATTCTCGCGTTTATATGTAACGCACCAGGCTACTGCTCACACGTCATGGGTCTAATCCACGCCTTGGACCTGGCAATAGCCAGAGATGCTGACCTGAGCCATACAACAAAAACCCTATAGTTACCGAAATACAGCCTTATAACAGAAAGTCACTCTCTCAAACATGATGTTTTAATAAATGTATAAACACAGCCACTGCAACTTATGAAGGTCTTAATTTGCAAACAATTTGTCTAAACAAATTACAATATAAAACTAATAAAGCTACAAGACAATCATTTTTATAGTCTATATACTGTATCATCTTTAATAATTGGCATTATCAAAAGTCTCATGTCTTTTTTTTTTCAGTTTGTTGGAGCAAACGTAGGTGTTTTTTAAAATTCTGTCTACATTTAGTTGTGAATGGTGCCTCCCACACTGCTTGATCCACGCCCAACATTTCTCCCCTTCGGTTTTAGGTTTGGGAAAGGAAAAAAATACCCCATAATGACAAAATGAAAGAAGTTTGTTTGAAATCTTTGCAAATAAATAAAAAAATACATGTACATAAGTATTTACAGCCTTTGCTCAATAATTTGTTGCAGCCCCTTTGGCACCAATTACAGCCTGAAGTCTTTTTGAGCACGATGCTACAAGCTTGGCACACCTATTTTTGGGCAGTTTCTCCCAATCTTTGCAGGACCTCTCAAGCTCCATCAGGTTGGATGGGGAGCTTCGATACACAGCCATTTTCAGATCTCTCCAGAGATGTTCAATCGGGTTCAAGTCTGGGCCACATAAGGACATTCACATGCCTTTATCATCTTGGCTGTGTACTTAGGGTTGTTTTCCTGTTGGAAGATGAACCTTCACTTCAGTCTGAGGTTTTCATCATTCAATCTCTGTACATTGCTGCATTCATCTTTCATTTGATCCTGACTTGTCTCCCAGTTCCTGCCGCTGAAAAACAGCCCCACAACATGATGCTGCCACCACGCTTCACTGTAGGGATGGTATTGGCCAGGTGATAAGTTACCAAAAACTTAGCAGTGGTAAGCATGAAGCTTACCATTCAGGCCAAAGTGTTCGATCTTGGGTTAATCAGACCAGAGAATTTTGTATTATATATATATAAATTTGCAAAGATTTCAAACAAACTTCTTTTATGTTGTCATTATGGGATATCGTTTGAATCAAACAGTGATTTTGGAGTAATGCTGTAACAACAAAATGTGGAAATAGTGAAGCAATGTGAAGAACTTTCCGGATGCACTGTACACAAAAAAAGATCACTGTTTTAAAAAAATATTAATCAGCAAAACGGTTTTCAACATTGATAATAATAAACTATTCTTGAGTACCAATTCAGAATATTAGAATGATTTCTGAAGGATCATGCGACACTGAAGACTGGAGTAAGGGCTGCAGAAAGTTCAACTTTGCCATCACAGGAATAAAAATGACAATATTTAATTAAATGGCACTATTACAATTCTAGTCAATACTGATCATAATTCAAGTAATATGAAGAACATCAAGAATATAAAGTAAGTTAAAAAAAAATCTAAAATCATCCCAATTTATTATGTATCATTGTACCACTAAATACATTTTTTTTCTATAATATATATTTTTAAATAATTAGAAAAAGATTTGTCTATCCTACAATACAATATGAAGCAGCAATCCAATCTGACATACACCACACACACACACACACACACACATACACAAAATATATATAATGATGTCAGCATTGTCATTTCATAATTGCTTATGTAAAACATGACGGCAAAGTAAGCGGTGACTCAATCATCTTGACTGCGAGTAAGTGATGAGGGTGTCGTTGTACCCATTAACCTCTTAAACACCGTCTGACATCACAACAGCTTGACTTCTGCCTCTCTGCCTATTTCACATCTCCACCCGAGTTTAAACAGATAGAAGTTAGTCATCTCCTCTTCCATTTTGATATGCTAATATCTGCCAATGAGGCGACACTTTAACATTGTGCTTACTTTGCCACATCAACAGCTCCTGACCGGCAGCACTCAGGCTGGGAAATCCCTTCATAACAGGCATAGCTCTCTAGCTCTAATAATATCTCTCTTATGAGCCAGCTACACATTAAGCACATATACAGGAAGGTCCCAGCACTGTTGCTGAACACTGCAAGAATTCCTTTAAGCAGAGGACGCCACAGTTATTCCACAAGAGTGACTGGTCCCCACCGCACATGCCTCTTCTCCAGTACAGAGACTTTCCGGCACAAAAGGAAACAGAAATTATAGCTATTTATGGTGCATTTTTATGAATGTAAGTAAACCACATAAACAAATATTTTGACTTGGAAAATTAAATTAAAACTCAGTCATAGATCAGTCGAAACAGTTCAGCCTAGCATCCAGTGGAAAACAACTGCTCTTGATGACAAAAAAAAATATTGTTGTTTGCCAAGGCATATTAACAGTTAAGAATCTGGATAAACTAATAGCGCCAAGTAGCAGACTTCAGCATGTAACTCATTCTGCAAAGACTGTAGTACAGACACATATTTCTAACCAATCATCTTCATGATTTATGCCTGGTAAACAACAAAATGCAAGCCTAGAAATCTAGATCTGCCCGCGAGTGTCGTCTAGCAACTGTCAATACACTTCTGAGCTATAAATGCCAAACTCTTGACAGTGCAATCACATCGTGTATAGAGACGGTGGGCGGGGCTTAACATAATGACGCCAGAGTTGCGCTTGTGTGCTTCTAGTAAACACAGAAACTGGCGAACGGCGGCGGTCTTTCGAATCAGCTTTGACTGCGATTCTGGAAGACTTGGAGTTAAGCTTTTCTCTGAGAAAAGAACAAAGAACGGCCCTGAAGTCATTCTTAAAAAGGGAAGATGTGTTCGGAGTTTAGCCGACCGGATACGGCGAATGTTTAATCTATCAACGAGCTCCGCTTCACCTTCATTGGTCTGGTTGGGGGTAGCGCTATCCTATCGCGTGCAGAGGGAGTTTGAAAGACAACCGTTTATCCCGCCCCTCAGATTGAGCTGTCAATGGTGAGTTTCCAGACCAAACATCTTGATGTGGGTCTGACTTGTCAGGCACACAAAATGCCTGATTCACATTCAAAATTCACATTCCTTTTTGCAAAGATGCACCAACTTTTTCTTGTGTTATAAATTCAGCAAATATTTCTCCTTTACAATAGTTCACTCTTTGTCCCTCCCTAAAAGACCAAACATACTTTTATCATCTTTATATGCTGATACGTCATGGTTCTGCTGTGATCTTGGAACTATTTTCGCTGCTGAAATAGAACAAAAACGTTCAATATTGTGATAATAATAAGTGACTTAATGTCAATTAATTGTTTTATGGAACTGCCATATGAAATAAGTCTCACATATTCAATTGTTTTGGTATTCAGGAAAACAGCACTCTTGGTCAAACTGTATCATGTTATAAAAAGATTTTTTTTAATACACATTTAGAATTTTTTCTGCAGTATGTTAACTGAGTTTTGTGTGAACATACGGCAGTATTATTTGATTTCTCCCTAAGAGGCTGCGCAAGCATCAACAGCACAACCTTGTTACCATCAGTTCATTATACATTATATATTATTATGCACAAGTGATCGCTATCAAATTAAAATTCTCTTTCACTTGTCCCGGAAAAACAGACAAGTATTAAAGGTCCCATTCTTCGCGTGTTTTCAAAGCTTTGATTATGTTTCCAGTGTGCAATATAACATGAGTTCATGTTTCGCATGTAAAAAAACACAGTATTTTCCACACAATTGACTTATCTGTACACCTCTGTTTTCTCTGTCCTAAAAACGGCCTGATGATTTCCTTGTGCTATGAAGTCCCTCCTTCAGAAATATGTAACGAGTTCTGATTGGGCCAGCGCTTCCCGTGTTGTGATTGGACAGCAGCTTAGCGCACTTTGGTCGGAAAGATCCCGCCTCCTACCATAACGGGGAGATGCAAGCGCTGAATGCGCGCTCTTCTCCACGTTGGAGAGCAACAAGACCCCGCCCCCTATTTTGTGTGTTCTTGTGGGCGGAGGGTTAGTCAACAAACTGTTCTAGTGACGTCATTCCTGAAGGAAGTGCAGGAGTGTAGTCCAAACCGGCCGTTCGCTGTAGGCTTTGAAAGGGAACTTCTGTTAAATAAAATTTCTCGCTCGGCATTGAACTTTGAGCTTTATAATTTTACAGGTATTATTTATGCTCTAACAGCAACATTACACACTAACTAAAGTTTGAAAAATGGAATCGCGAGGAACAGGACCTTTAATGTCGAGTCCTGTATATATGTGTCTGTATGTATGTATATTTTACACGCACGCACACACACACACACACACACACATGCACACATGCACACATTCACACACACACGCAGACACACGCACACACACACACACACACAGATAGATCAAATATATGGTAGTGCACTGTGGAATTGCAATGAAAGTGATGTATATTATATCTGCTAAAAGATTAAAATTTAAATCACAATTAATCGCACCCTTATTGTGAAATTAAGCATACACCATTTATCTTGTTTCCCACATTCATTTAGTCATAATTTTCTATATCCAGCAAAGTAAACCTTCAGATTGAAGAGTGGTTCTTAAAAAAAAAAAGTGTATTCTTTTTAAGGTAAATTTACATTTAACATTTACATTTAATCATTTAGCAGACGCTTTTATCCAAAGCGACTTACAAAAAAGGGTAGAGCAATAGAAGCAACGAAACAAATAAGGCCAACAACCTGTAAGAAATCTCAATTAATTAGCACAGTACACAACATTTTTTTTTTTTTTATAGCCTAGGTGTCTTTCCAAAAAAGGACCATTGGACTCGGAGACTCCAAAAGGTCATCAAATAACCAAATGATATGTGTATTGTGTACAGTACAACAAAAAGGAGCTTGTTTCAATTTTAGACAAAATATAAGTAAAGTAAAATAAAAAAGATGCCAAAAAAACTCTAACCAACAACTTTGCCTGACTGCATTAAAGGTGCCCGAGAATGAAAAATTGAATTAACCTTGCCATAGTGAAATAAGTTCAGTACATGGACATCACATACTGTCTCAAAATTGCCTCCTACTTCTTATGTAAATTTCATGCATGAAAAACACCATGGAAAAATAAGTGATTCTCAACATAACGCAAACTGTGTCGCTGGGGATCATTAATATGTACGCACCCAACATTTGCATATGTCCGAACGTGTGCATTATCAGGGAGAACTGACGGAGCCGAATCATCGGGACTGCAGATAAACAAGCCACACTCGAGGATAACGAAAACGGCACCTCTCATGGACACAAATATCATGTTCCAGGCTGTGCAGGGGACGTGAGGACTTTTCATACCCTTCCCACAGATAAAAAATATCAACAGTCATGGTTGATGTTTATTATAATCGGATACTGAAGAAAGGGGCAATTACAACTATATAAGTAGTGATTTATCCATTTGTTTAAACTATTTTTGATTAAATTGAAAGTTTCTTAGAGAGTGTCATTGTGTCATTTCATTGTCTAGATTACGCAAGACGCTAGTACAGTAACAATAGGAAACTCCAAGTACCATACAAAACTAAATAGTGTGTCTAATGACAAAGATTAAAATTATTTTGTATTACAAAATACAACCGTAGATATGCATGTCATACAACGTTAGTTTAGTAGACGTTTAGTTGCTAACGTCACCTTCTCCACCATAAAAGTTCAAACGAAAGTCATTTGACAAGGCTTCTATTCATTTAGTAAAAGTATATATATTTATAATTTTGAGAACTGAAGTATGATGTTTTTGCATGCTTGTATTTCAGAGTACCTCACAGTCACTGTGTAGCCTACATTGTGACTAATGTTATATAAACATGTAATATCGTGGAAGAAAAAAAGACAAGTCTAAAATGTAGTTTAAAAAAATAAAAAGCTTTTATAAAAATAAAATAAAGGCGTTTGCGGTTGATAGATTTCAGTAATTTAAATCCCTCGTTCATAGCTTTTCTGTGAAAAAAACACGTATACTATCCGGTGTTTTACCTAAACATGTTCAATCTGGCAAACATATGCACGCGAGCTCTCTCTCGCACGGCACGGGTGATCTGAAAAACCAATAAACAAGTAAGCTGCATTTTAGCAATCTCCATTTGAGATGTTCAGTGTCATTCAGTCGGTCTGTGTTCAGTCAGAACGGTCGGGCAGGACTTACGAGCTGCTTCGCTGAACAACTAAGGCCATGTCCACACTAATACGTTTTCATTTGAAAACGTATATTTTTCTCTCCGTTTTGGCCTTCCGTCCACACTGAGACAGCATTTTAAGTCAGTGAAAACGCTCTCCAAAGCGGATAAATTTGAAAACGCCGTCTTCGCTTCGTAGTGTGGATTGTGAAAATGGAGGCTTTTTAATACGATGACGCATTTTTAGCCATGTGATGCAGTCATATGACCAATTCAGCCAAGATGGTGAACGACATTGTACAGCAGTTGTTTTGTATGCTTTCTGTTTTGACAGCCTTGTGTCACTTTTTACATACTGTTAAAAAACTCAAAGAGTAAAATTTCAAAGAGTAAATAAACGAGTAGCGGAAATGACGCAAGTCGAAGCGTCTTGGATTTGCTCATGCGCAGTACGGGGATGTAAGCGTTTGCAGACGTTTTAGTGTAGATGAAAATTTTTCCGAAAACGATTGAAAATGAGTGTGGACGTGGAGCGTTTTTAGACAAACACTGTTTTTAAATGTATCCGGATTAGTGTAGACGTAGCCTAAACTGCTGTGCTGTGAGCTGCTGAAATAAGCCAATCAGAGCAGAGCTCAACATTAATATTCATGACTCTTCCAAATCATTACATCCTAGGGACAATTTCTAGGGTTGTAAATGGACCTGTAAAACTGTATCTGGACAATTTTTGCCCTTAAACAAGCCACAGACCCTCTATTTAGATATCAGATAACAATTTAACATATTGTTTCAACTCATTCAAGGGCACCTTTAAGTATCTGTTTAGTACAGTTAACTGCAGAACAACTCATGTCTTTGTGAAATAAACAGTTATGGAAGTATAGAAATTAAAATTAAACTAAGGGTGTGTTCACACTTGTCATGTTTGGTTCGATTAAAACGAACCCTGGTGCGATTGCTCGGTTAGTCTGGTTCGTTTGAACATACGCTGCCATCCGAACAAGCGGGCCAAGACCGCTAAAAAGATGGGTCTCTGTCCGCTTCCAAATGAACTCTGGTGCGATTTGATTGATATATGAACGCAACATGGACCAAAGACATGCAAGCGAACCAAAAACAGGACGTAATGTCACAAGATGCTAGGCTACAAGTCAGCTGATTTGAAGACATGGAAAGATCAATCGGTGTATCCAAAATTATTAACGTTAACATTAGAGGGCAAACGTGGAACAACGAGGAGGTAAGTGCCTTATTAATATTAGGTCTGACGAGCATGTATATGAAAATGATAGAAAAAAACGCACAAAAAGCATACCTGGTTCTTCTCATCAAAGGACTTGTTGCCCATTAGTACAGAACTGCTGTCTCTTTTGCAGCAGATCTTCATTTCTGTATACAACAGAGAAAATCCTGGTGCTGTTTTGAATGTTTTAAACATTTTATGAGCTTTTCATGAGTTCTCAGCTGGTAAAAATAATGCCACATGTACACGCATAAAATGATTGCGTTTAATCCAGCACACAGCATTGTTTTGAATGTTCGGTAAGCAAGCTCCTACGTCACATAAGCCGACCAATCAGGTTGTGACCGTATCCCTATGCCTTTGGTTCGGCAACTCTAGGTTCGCTGTTAAAAATGCCAATGTGAACGCTAAGTGGACCAGGACTATATGCTTTGTTTTGTTTTTTGGTTCGGACCAAACGAACCAAACTAACCGAACTACAAGTGTGAACGCACCCTAAAGCTCCAATCTTCTCCCGAGAAAAGCATCTATATGGTGGTTTTCCCCCATGATATCTATGTCAAAATTATGGCCAGTGAAAATGCTGAGTGTTTATTTAGTAACTAGCCACACCTAGGCATGCAGATGCTTCTACAAACATTTGTGAAAGAATGGGTTACTCTAAGAAGCTCAGTGAATTCGAGTGTGGTCCCGTGATAGGTTGCCACCTCTGCAATTAGTCCATTCATTAAATTTTTTCACTACTTAATATTCCACGGCCAAATGTTAGTGGTATTATAACAAAGTGGAAGCAATTGGGAACAACAAGTCATCCACGAAGTGGTAGACAACGTAAAATCATGGAGCAGGGTCAGCACATGCTGAGGCGCACAGTTTGCAGAAGTCTCCAATTTATAGGAGACAATAGAAAAACAGACCTCCAAACTGTGTGTGGCCTTCAGATTAGCTTGTAAAGCACACTGCCACTGGACTCTAGAACAGTGGAGACGTGTTCTCTGGAGTGACAGATCACGCTTCTCTATCTGGTCATCCAAAGAAAGAGTCTGGGTTTGGTGGTTGCCAGGAGAATTGTACTTTCCTGACTGCATTGTACCAAGTGTAAAGTTTGGTGGAGGGAGGATTATATTGTGGGGTTGTTTTTCAGGGGTTGGGCTTGGCCCCTGAGTTCCAGTGAAAGGAACTCTTAATGCTTCAGCATAACAATACATTTTGTACAATTTCATGTTCCCAACTTGTTCCCAACCAAGAATGAATGCACACTAGTGCACAGATCAAGGTCCATTAAGACATGCCTGACCTCACAAATGTGCTTCTAGAGGAATGGTCAAAAAATTCCATAAACACACTCCCAAACCTTGTGGAAAGCCTTCCCAGAAGAGTTGAAGCTACAAAAAGTGGGCCAACTCCATATTAAACCATACAGATTAAGAATGGGATGTCATTTGCAGTTTTGTGTCCCAAAACTTTTGGCAATAGACTGTGTAGTACACACACACACACACACACACATTTGTTTTTGTGAATTACGGGGACATTCCATAGACCTGTATTTTTAGACCATATTTTCTATCCCCACACACTACCCATACCCCTAAACCTACCCATCACAGGAAACGTTTACTTTCTCAAAAAAAAAAAAAAAAAAAATTCTCACTCTGTATGATTTATTAGCCTTTAGAAAAATGGGGACATGTGGAATGGCTGCACCCTCTCCTTGTAATACCCATGTCATTATACACATTTATTTCCTGATATGCGTCACAAAAGTACACACACACACACAAAATGGTATTTATCTTGCAAAATTATTATTTACTAAAACGTAATCAGTTATATTGTTTATATTTTTATAATCTGTTATAACAATATTTTGTTGGTTCTTGTTTTTTCATCCATTCATAATTTCTTTGTATGACAGCCTGACCAAAAATTATGTCTGCACAATTTGGAATGTTTCACATAAAACAATTGACCACTTTAATATTTTTCTCTGCTTTTCAGTTATGTAATTGAAATAAAATCTGAAGTTCACTGATAAAGGTAAATAAATATATGATGTCAGTGATTACAGGTGTTAGATAATTATTATCCTAATACTGACCACCAAAGTAATCATGATTATATATTTTTTGCCATAATAGGGCAGCTCTACCAACAAACACTCAGAATATGCTAGTAGAGACCATAGCAATACCATAAACCATAAACACTGTTTGGACAGACAAACACCACTCATATTTTCTTTAAACAGTTGAAGGTTCGCCCAGATAAATAGCTTTTGGGAAGAAGATAACAACCATGTTTGCACAGCCATGTAGGATGCTCTCTCGCACACACACACACACACACACACACACACACACACACACACACACACACACACACACACACACACACACACACACACACACACACACACACACACACACACACACACACACACACACACACACACACACACACACACACACACACACACACACACACACACACACACACACACACACACACACAGTCAGTCACAGTCACACCCATCAAATTATTCACACTCTCAGCAAGAAATATTAAATCCCATCTGACGTATACAATGCATTGCAGCCTTAGTGAAGTGTTTCACAAACACACTACATGGCTCAACATGCCTTTGGTAAAATAACAATGGTAGCTCAACATATTCCGACATCCTTACTACTGGACACAATGACTGGAAAATCCAGTCACCCATGAAAACAAAAGTGAATATTTTATTGAATATTAGTTTGGTTGGAAAGTTTAGAGGATCTTGCCTGCTGATTTTGTTTCTGTTTTACTTACACTCCAGGTATTTCCCTACCTTTATCTCTCGTCTCACGCTGCACTATGCTAAGGTCAAAAATAAAACCACCTACAATTAAGGATAAAACTGTCCTTGAAATAGGCAACAAACTCTGAGAAAAAAAATACTATGCAAACAAACAAAAACAATATTCAACAGAGTACAAATCAAAATCCATGTACTGGTAGCTGACCAGAACTTGCAGTTCTCTAGGGATTTCCAGGAATATTTAAGGGGCTTTTCCATTTGCTGCCTCATCCCTCTCTGTCACTGTGCTGACAATACACATACACACCCACACACACACACGCACACACACACCCACAAGCACATAAACACCCATTAAGGAAAAAAGTGTGTAGGCAGCTGCTAGTAAACTATTATATATGCAAGGAATTATGTGACCTTATCCAAATGTTTAAGAATCTAAATGATCAGTTAATTGTATAAACAAAATTTAATCATGCTAAAGTAAAAATTCTTCATGTTTTGAAATGATTTCAGGATTTTCAGCATCATTACTCCAGTCTTTAGCGTCATGTGATTCTTCAGAAATAACTATAAAATGCTGATTTGCTGCCCAAGAAACATTTCTTATAATTATCAATTAAATTATACAAAATGTGTTTGATATAATTACACTATATAACTAATGCTGTTGTAATTTTTTTGTGTAAATGAATGAATTTGTTAACAGCACTGTAGTGCCTTACTACTCTACTTTAATATATTGATCAAATTAAAAAAATGTAAAATGAAAGATGAAGCATATATTTAAAACTAGGTAAAAAGGTAGGTAAAAAATTATTAGGTAAAAAATGCCTTTTATAAAAGGTTGAACTATCATAAATATGCTTCAAATAGGTCAAAGCTGACTGAACACAAATAAGAATTTTGCTCCAGAATATATTATATTTACAATTACAACACAAACAAAAAATCTTTTTTTTTTTTCTGGACAAGCAATTTTTTTACTCTGACAAGTACATGGAAAGGCTTAATGTCGAGCCCTGTCATATTATAAAACAACAACAACAAAAACATTAAATTGTGACTTAGTCACAGTTTTAAAAGTATAATTTGCCCAAAAAATCATTTACAGACACTCATGTTGTTCCAAACCTGCATGATTTTGTTTCTTTTTTTGGAAAACAAAAGACGAAATTTAGCACAATTTTAGGTTGCTCTTTACCCTTCAATGAATGAACCGTTTAATCTTTCTCTTTCGTTTTATGGATTCATTCAGGCTTGGAATGTAGGGGAAAACATACTTTTGTGTTCAGCAGGAGAAAGAAATTCATACAGGTTTGAAACAACTTGAGGGTGAGTAAATTATGACAGACTTTTAATTTTTGGGTGAACTATCCTTTTAATGCTATCGTTTATGTAGATGTGTCCCAAAAAAGCAAGACAAAAGACAAAATGATGTCTCACATTATCAGTGCATTTATAAAAAATAAAAATAAAACACGGCAGAACGAAAATGGCAAGACTAAGAGATGCTAAGGTAAAGCAAGCATCCATGTAATAAAGAACATAATACCAGAGAGAGCTGCAGGTGAAAAGCGTAACACAATACATTTCAGACTGTTAGTTTAGAGCTGAGAAGCGTCAAGGTAATACAGATTCTTTGAATGTATTTGCGCTGCAGGAGATCTCATAACAAAAATGAAAGAGAACTAAGAAGGGGAATATCACATCTTTCTGGCCTGACCTTTCAGAGGAAGACATGTGTGACTGCTATAGGTCATTTACAGGAATAAAACACCATTTCAGATGTAAACATATGATGAAGGTATGATGGGTTAAAAGTAAGTGCATTACTTAATGTGAAAATGTGAAGAAGTCGAGCTTATGTTATCTTCTCAGCTACTTTCTGTTGTTGTTGTTGTTGTTGTTGTTGTTGTTTTTTTTTAAAAAAGAGTCTGCTTTAACTTCTGTTGAAAGCAAGCCCCAAATGTGTGCTCCCTGTAGTTCATCACAACACTTTACTGTGTTAATCTGAGAGTGAAACTAAACTGGATTCAAACAGTCTCAGTTCTGATCCGCACACAGCAGCACATGTTAAGACTATTTTAGATTTTCAAACTGCTTCTGTCCACTGGCTTTTTTTTCCCCATTGGCGGATTTAAACAAAGATCGAAAAATATTTATTGGCTTGAATGATATTTAGATGCCACATTTATTGAAAATATATTTACTTCATTGGTAAATGTAATAGATTCTTGAAGGTAATAATATCACATAACAGTCACAATATGTAGCAAAATCCACTAGTGCAAAACTCCCGACATATACTTTGTAAGTTACTTTGAGATTCTTCAGACTGAAAAGTGCGTTATAAATAAAATCCATTATTATTATTATTATTGTATTTAGCATTAAACACAATTACAACTCACCCATTTAAAATCAAGATCTAAGTTTATACGCAGTGAGGTTTAAAAGTTTGGGGTCAGTAGGATTTAAAGATTTAAACAAATGAATGCTTTTATTTAATGGGGATGTATAACATTTATGAAAAAGTGACAGTTAAGACATTTATAATGTTAAAAAAGACTTCTATTTCAAACAAATGTTGCTGTTTTGAATTTCCCATTCAAAGAATTATGAAAAAGAAGTATCATGGTTACACAAAAAACACTTAGGCCTACCTGTTAAATTAAGCTGCTCAAATGTTTTCAATATTGATAATTATATGTATTTTTAAAATGCTTCTTGAACACCACATCAACATCTGATTTGTGAAGGATCATGTGACACTGAAGACTGGAGTAATGGCTGCTGAAAATTCAGCTTTGCCATCACAGGAATAAAGGCACTTATGCAAAATATATTCTTTATAATAGTTATTTTAAACTGTAATAATATATCACAATTTCGGCTCAAACAAGAGTGCAAGAGACTTCTTTCAAAAGTATGTAGAGTACAGATGGTTATTACTAGTTGACATTATTTATACATGTTTATTATTAGAATGAATAATAAACCTATGTTAGTATGTGGTTAGCATACTTAAAATAATGATCAGTTCTACATATAGGTTACCTGACATCTATAAAACATAAATAATCATCATACTTGTTGTGAAAATATTAGTCATCAATATTAGTCTACTAAAATTGTACAGAAGTTTACATGTCTGATTAAAATATGATAAAAGAGAGCAGTACACCCATTCTCTGTCTCATAAACTGCATCCAACAGTGGAATACAGTATGCCATCATGGTTTTTTCCATCAGTAGCATACAGGCCTAAATCATGCAAGAATTTTGCAAGTTAGGTATTGCCCCCAAGGAATAAGACCACAGAAGATTAAAGAGAAGAGAGAAAGAAAAAAAAACACATAAAAGATCAGTGTATAAAGGTTTAAGTTTATAGACCCATACCTCCTACCCCCTTCCATCAAAGCCTATAAAACATTTAAAATTAACATTTTTAGACCCTTAACTGTAAAAATCATCACAATGATCACCATAATAAAAGCAAAGTAAAAAGTACACTACACACATACATGCAAAGGTGAGGTCATCATCTACCATGAATTTGGAAAGCAGCTGTATAGGATTTAAACCTGTTAACACGTTGATAGCTTTACATGTTTCACAACTTGAACCCAAAAGAGCCCATATTTGTCCCGGAGACGGTAAAGAGAGCAGGTGAACATCTCAGATCAAAGCAGGACACACTTTAATCGCTGTAGGTGAACCCATAGACTTTGGGTTTGCCTAATCTTACCTTTCACTAACATAAGCTACACGTATTTTTTTACATGTGGATCTGTGAAATACGTTAGCCATCCACTTACATGAATCAGTTGATCAACGATGTCGTCCGATGATCCAACCGTGTTTCTCTGAAGAATTTCACGAATGGAGCCACAGATGGTCCACTCATATGACAGACACACCGAGAGACAACAACGTCCAAATTTACGCGGCCACAGCTCCGTCCTCGCTTCTCAAACAGGCAACAACGGCCATAGGATCAAATCGGGTCATTTTGACATCGGAATGTTCCAAAAACGGCTCGGTTGAGGTACACGAATAGGTAGAGAAGCCGCCACTGTGGCAGAGTGCTGTTGCTATCAAGTCTAGTAACTGGAAAGCCCCCTTGGTCTGACTTCCTCAGGAAATCCCCGTCATGAAAAAAATTGTAGCTGGTTGTAAAAGGACGCCATAGAGAAAGAACAAGTGGTGTGTCGCGTCTGTCCTCTAGGTGGCGCCAAAAACTCATATTCCGTAATCGCTTTCACTTCGGCGGCTTTTTTTCCACGTTTCTAATAGGTGATGAACGGTAAAATGCTTTTGTTACATTACTGTTCAGATGTACTGAAATATTAAGTTAGTTAAAGGGATCTAATCACAAATAAATCACAATATAGATGAAAGGATTTCCCCCCCCCCACCAGTAACCCAAAAAATGTTTGTTGAGCTGATGTCTGTTTACTGTATTATTCATATTTTTATCAATGTTATTAAAATCCTTATTAATTCAAGGAAAGTTGTATCTTTTTAATCATATCTAAATTATATATATATATATATATATATATATATATATATATATATATATATATATATATATATATATATATATATATATATATATATATATATATATATATATATATATATATATATATATGGGTGTTTCTGCAACTACGGGCACTTTTAAGTCCCAGCAGTGAAATTTTAGATTTATGTTAAAATTTGTCATATAATGCTTTATAAATATATTCACAGTGCCATTACACACCTTGACAAAAAATATAATTACTGAGTAATGTGATTTAATATAATATTATGAAGCGTTTATGGCTCAAAACACCATTTTTGTTAGTGTCCCACACCTGTGGTCTCAATGTTGAGATACATAACATAAGCTAATTGAATTAAAATTTGACATTATTTCAAATTGACTTGACTTATATATATATATAAGTAATCTAAAATAATCACATCTAAATTGTATATATACCGGTATACATACACATACACACACACACACACACACACATATATATATATATATATATATATATATATATATATATACACACACACACATATATATATGCTACAGTAATGAGAACCGGGGATTGCTGGGAAACATGGAGAACAGATTGTCTCTATGCAAAACTTTTAGCTTTTTATTTTGAGGTAAAATACAACCCTGACATGCCATTTGTGAGATTCATCCCCTTATGTAAATTTTCTTTATTACCCAGCAATAGTCTTCCAAGCTTCTTATCACAAGTTCTAATTTATTTTTCTAATAATGGATTAAATATAACAAACGCAAAGTATATGGGTTGAATAACACGCAATGCATTTGACAGTATAAATCCCTTAGGTTTAATATATATGGGCCAGGTTATGACCACATTAGCTCCCACCCACACAGACAGACACACATAATTTCACCCCAACCATGTATATGTTATCTGCACACTTAAGTTTAAAAGGAGTTCACACATGTATGGTACCATTACAGTTATTAGAGGGAAAAAGTTGGTCAAAACAATGTGCATGTATTTTAAATAACTCATTCCATTTTCAAATTAAAAGTACAAAAGAAACAATATGAACTCATCTACCGTTGATTTCCAATCACCATAATAATTAAGGATGTATTGAAAAACATCTACAAGCATGGAATAGTAGAAATTTAGATGTGCAGCCCTAATTTAAAATTCTTAACATGGTAATCCATATGTTTAAACACCTGTAAGAGGGTGAAAAGCTTGACCTTAGCATGAAGAAGAAACTGTTCATGCATGCAAAACAGTTTGAAATAAACAACAACTCCCCAGTCCATTACAACACTTTGCCATGTCTGTTCTTACAGAAACCTGCATTTCAAATACACCATGTACAAGGGTCCATGATTAAACATATCTGTATATATATTATGACCTAATACTAAACCAATTCCCTTAAACAACATAAGAGCTGTTAAGTATCTCATTTTTATAAGAATATTAAAATTGCTATTAAAATGTTTCAAATTTCATCCACACTGCCACTGGCATCTCATTTTATCTATACAGTGCAGTTTTTATAATTCAATTTTATGCAAATAAATAGCTTAAAATTCCAACCAGAGATCAACAAAAAAAAATTAACAAATATAAAATTAACAAATGTAACTAAATAATATGCTACAGTAATAATAATAAAATTAAAATAAAAACTGGAAAGGGATGTTGGACTACGACCAGATCAAAGTCCTATGAATATATCAAGAAAAAGAAATGGTCAAGTGACATTAAACTCCTTCAGGCAACAGATCTTCAATTCACTTCAAGACCACAATTCACGGTTCGGCGACATTGGGATGGGAATATATGGGTGTTTTATTCCCCCCATAACAGAACAATTACCATTTGTGGAGAACTGTTGGAGCACCAGATTGGTAGAGACCAGACAGAAACTCTACTTCTGTTGGCAGTGACTATATAAAGATGGTCCTAGTTCCTAGCTTGGTGAAGATTGTGCTCCCATGCGGTAACACTTGTTATAGAGTCCTGGGTTCAGCAGGGAGGTGAAAGTTGGAGGGGCTGGGGGGAGGAATGTCCATTATGAAGAGGCTTCACTTGAGGCCGTTGAAGCCTTAATGCCTCTAACGCACAGCTGCGACATCAACTGATCTGAGCTCGTTTGACCGCTGTTGGACAACTCAGGAAACGGAGGGGTTCTGTGTTTCCATTGCCGTTGGCTCCTGAAAAAGATAATTTGATGATCACTCTCAAACGAGATTCATAAAACAAAACCAGATGCAGGAAAAACATCCTTTAATTAGAGCAAGAATTTCCAGCCTGACTGGAATCTAAGG
Source organism: Pseudorasbora parva (assembly GCF_024679245.1). Taxonomy (NCBI): domain Eukaryota; kingdom Metazoa; phylum Chordata; class Actinopteri; order Cypriniformes; family Gobionidae; genus Pseudorasbora; species Pseudorasbora parva. The sequence goes on from NC_090181.1 coordinate 13,158,837, forward strand.
CAGATTTTTGGTGGAAAATCCCATTAACTAAGAGGTAGTGATGAGAAATTGCCAGGAAAAGAGCTACTGACCTCTGTCTGGTTTTCTGAAGGCCCCGGGGTGGTCGCCTCTTCAGATGACACCTCCATCTTCTCTTCATCTATACCCTTGCGTCCCTCAACGCCATGCTCAGCTTCCCACTCCTGCAGGACCTCGTCCAGGTTGAAACGACGCCGGTAATTCACAAAGAAGTTTTTCACTTGAACAACAGACTTGTTGCCGATCACATCAGAAATGGCTTGGAAATCCCGTCCGTACTTCCTTATAGCTGAGAGAGGGAACCGAGGATTGACCAGAATTTCACTGTTTAAAACTTGTCATATAAAGGCCCACTGAAGTGCCTTGAAATGCGCCGCATTTTTCAATGTGTTGACGTAATTTCCCCTGAAACGGCTCCAGCTGTTAGCAGCTCCTCTCCTTTTTTGAACCAGCCAATAGCGTTTCGTTAATATACAGTTTGACTAGAGCGGAACTTTCTGTCTGGTAAAGCCAGTTTCCTCTAACCGTTTATCATCATAATCTCCTCCATATCACGTTAAAATGCAGCATTCTGTGCAGAATTCAAATGGGTTCGATATTTTTCGTTGTGTGCGCGGACTCGCGCATATACTCCGCGCTGCACTCTCGTGTCTGTGCACCCTAAATTTAGTTTAGTTTAAAACATGAAAACAGAAGTCTGTTTTCATGTTTTAAACTAAACTAAAATTCGCCTCAAATGAAAGCATATTTACACTGAATCGTTTCCTATCATATATATATATATATATAGTAAATGTGTGTTAACAACTGACCGATTTCAGCCGCAGCTTCAGCAGTGTAGGACGCGGGCATTAGATTCTAGAGAGCATTTTGATTGGACAGAAGATTTGATGAGAAAGTGAAGTCTGCGATGATATCATCAAAATCTGAGATTCGTTTTAACGGAAGTGAGAGACTGTAAGTTTTGAATACTTATATCTCCTAAATGCAAATGTTGTCAATGTTTTGGTTGTCACAGCTTATTCATAACTTTAAGGCTAACACAGTCATACTAAAAGCTAAAAAACTTCAATTTTGATTTCAGTGGGCCTTTAAATAATAATATTTTTATCCAACCAAGTCCCACAACCATTGAGAAATGTGGCAAAAATTACCTTGTACCGCAAGCAGCTGCTCTTCTGTGGTCCAGCGGGTATTAAATTTCTGATTAGCCTGAGGAAAACAAAGCACATTTATATATTTTTGTGAACAACGTTTACATATAAAAATGGAAAATATGGCCCTCTATGAAATATGTTTGGTAGAAAGGAATTCTAAAGATGACAATATTACCTCAGATGTCCTGAACTCATCCACACCTGTGTCTAGCTTATCTCTGAGGGCACTGTTGTGCTGTTTAATGCTCTGAATCTGTAACAAGAGATAAGGGTTATTTGCATCATTTTCAATAATAACATATTACTAAGCGCATCACATTCTGTCAGAGTTAATTCTAGCTCAGCCATAAGTATAAAATATAAAACACTGAGGCGAAAGTTGTTCCTGAGAAGTAATAAAACTCCAACCTGTCGTTTTATGGTGACAAGCTCCATATCCAGCTGTCTCAGAACACTAACTGCGGCCGGGCCACTGCTGGACATTGCAGTCACATCATCAGCGATTAAATGCATTCCTTTAGGAGGTTTCTTCTTCGCTCTATGTAGGTTCCTTCCAGCAAGACCCTGTACCTCCTTCTTGACATGCATTGACTTCTCTACAACATTCGCTGGCTGTGGAAAAACGGAGCCATTTGAATCTTTGATTTGATTTAAAAAATGTGTCTTGATGTAGATTGATATATGCACAGAGAATGAGCATTGCACATTAACAAAACAAGTTAAACAGATTTAAAATATATATTTAGTATTGTACCTTTTGCACAACTGCAGGTTTTGATTCTTGTTTCTCAGATGTTCCCTTTAAAAAAATAGATACCCAATATGTAAAGTGTAGTTAAAACAAACAAAAATAAATAAAATACAACAAAAATAAAAACATTAAACATGGAAGTATATTAGATTTTTAAACCCATCATCTTAGTATGATTATGTATAACTGAGATGCTATTGCTAAAAAAACTTCATTAATAATTTGCAGAAATAAGTCAATTTATATTACCTCTTTCTTTTCTTCCTTATTTGGCTCAAATTCAGCATCCCCTGGAGAGGTGCAACCATTTTCTTCTCCATCATCACTACATGAAAAAAATAACAACCTAAGTTTCAAATGTGACATTTCCTTTTCAACAATGCTGTGTTCTAAATATAGACGGCGCTAGCATTCCATGACAGCACGATATCTCTTAAAACCAGAGAAAACACACAAAAAGAGAATTCAAACATCCTATTAATATCTTCATGCTGACCTTTCCTCTCTGTCTCTCTTCTGTTTGCGTGCATGGCGGTCCATCACACTCGTTTTGCTGCGCGTTTTCTTCCATGAGTAATAGAATCTAACCAGGCTTGCAATTGACTTGTCTGGAAGCTGGTACAAAAGAAGGGTTTGTAAATCAAACACATAAGCGATGGAAACACACATACCATATTAATAAATAATTAATTATGATCAAAGCTGACACTGATTCAGTTGTATCTGAGTCTAAGCATTTGAATTTATGATTTGACAGAACACATTTGGTCTTCATATGCACCAGTGACTGTCCATTAATAAACTGGAATTCTAAGGCTCATCATGATTGGTTATTACATTATTTTGTGCATGTTTTACTTTAATGGTGAAAATAATTTCAGCCATCTCACTCACCATCTGCTGGATGCGGTGAAACGTCTTTCCGTGAAAGCTAAAACCCTGTTCAAACAGCACCTTGTCTTCAACCGTCCACTCATCTGGAAAAGGGGTGAAGTTGGGAAGATCTGCCAAAGATTTTTCGATGTTGTGTTTGTGCCAAAAAAGCATTCCCAATGCCTGTTAAATAGAGATATCCACATCATGACTGACATTTTAGACAGTTACAATTAAAACACACCTCATGTTTGATGCTGTGAAATTGTAAATATAAAAACATTCAACTAATGCAGTAAAGAACATTCTACCTTATCTTGTGAATTACAATAAATACATAAAAAGGTATTGAAAGTCATTAATTAAGCCTTAAAAAATGTACATTATAATTTTACCTGCTCCATATTGTACCCATGTTTTTCTTTGGCTATTGCAATATACTCATCCACTGCAAAAAAAGAAAAAAACGACAAAAACAATCATCAGAAGATGTATCAAAGAGAGTATCAAAATTAAATTAAATGTCTAAAACTAAAAATCTACATAGCCAATATAGTCAAATCATCATTTCCTTCTACGTTTAGCCTCCTCGATGCTACTGTGTGAATGATTTAAGCAACTAATTATAGACGAATTGTGTCATTTCTGTGCCACTACAGGCACCAAACTTTGGAATAGCATAATATTCTATGCAAATTGGTGAACTGACACGTATCTCACATACTCTCATTATAGACCCACTGAAGTGCTTTGAAACAAACAGCATGATTCAATGTGTTGACGTAATTTCCACTGAAACAGGAATACAGGGACACAGCCCCCCCCCCTTTTTAAAATAGCCAATAGCGTTTTGTTTACTATCACTACTCGCCATTGAGCTCAGTAGAGCCGCAGTTTCTTCCTAATCTCTAACCAGTTCTCCCCCAATCTCCTCTATATCACTTTTCTATATAGCATTCTGTGCAAAATTAAAAATGGGTCCGATACACATTTTGTGATATGCATAGACCCGCGCATATGTCTAGGCATCGTGTCTTTTGAGTTGTGACACTCACATAAAACCAGATTTAATTTACCCCACTGGAAAGCATATTTACACTGTCTTCTTTATCACCTATATAGTGAACTATGTGCCATTCACAATGTAGAAAATAGTATAAACAAGCAACCCTTTTAACAGCTTTAACGTTTATTATAATGTAGGGGGCGGGACACAGATTCCAGACAACTTTTTATTTGACAGAAAATCTGATGAGAAGCTGAAATGCAGAATGATGTCATCAAAATCATTGATCCATATGGCAAAGGTGAGAGTACGTTTTAAATGTTTAAAAGGGGGGTGAAATGCTGTTTCATGCATACTGATCTTTTTACACTGTTAAAGACTTTGAATCCCATACTAAACATGGACAAAGTTTCAAAAGTTAAGGTGGACGTTTGATGGGAGTATTTCTTTGTCAAAAATACTACTTCCGGTTAGTCATAAGTTTCGGCAAGTTTTTATGGGCCGTACGGACAATTCTACCGGAAGAGCGTGAGAGAGAGGGAGAGTGCCAAAGTAACAGGCTACCCCCATCAAAGCGCTGGCTCGTAGGCTGCGCTGCACAGGTGATGTGACTTCAAGAAATTAACAATGTCACCAAAAAAGTGCGTTTTTGGTTGCCAGACCAAGACAGCCCTGTACAGATTGCCAAAAAAAGGCCCAGTTCGACGCCGGATTTTCCGATCGCCTAATGCTGAATGATGGAGCAGTCCCAATGATAAAGGTCCCAACGTTAGAACCGCAGACGGTGAGTAAGACTGCTTCAAATGTCTGTGTTTTTGCCTATGCTCAACAAGTAGCCCAAACATGATCATGTATAGTTAATTGATCAATGGAGCATGCGATGTGTAGTGCGTGTACATTTCTTTAGCTGGCCACTATATGTGTAACTTTATGTTTGTGTATTGTAAAAGCACTCCAAACAACAATACACAAAGAGTGGGGAAAAATGATATACTAAATAAGCGCTCTTCTTCATTCAAATGCGCTACTATTCCATGTCTTTCTATGTAAACACTAGCCTGCCGTGCAAAACCAGTCCGCTTACTACAATTGTCTACACAAACCACGCGTAAACACACATACACACGTGCACAACTGCACTTCCCACATGTACACCTTCAAAGAAAAAAAATACGACGATATAATTCAAGTATAAATATGTAAATAACACAAGCCGCTAAGCATATTATATAGTTAGTGTATAACTTGTACCACATAGAGACGTCCTGCTCTAGTCGTTTTTGCTGCTGCTCCTGTTCAACTGCAGCCTCTGGGTCTGATTCCGGATCATAGATGTATGGCTGTATCTGATTAAAAGCCATTTTTTTTATTTTGAATAAAGTTTTTTCCCGCTGTTAGGGATGACACAGCTTTACGATGCACTCGACTCAACACAATAACAGCGGCGCGCACTCGTCATCCGCTCACACGATATGCCCCCACCCGCTCAGCTTTTTTCGGAAAGACTCGGAACAGTGCATCTTTCTTATATAATTATTTAAAAAATAAAGACTTTTCGGAGATATGCAGGATGCAATGCTACTCTATAGGTACTCAAGATTGACATGACTGACTGAAAGTGAGTGTTTCACCCCCCCCCCCCCCCCCCTTTAAATCAGGGCTCGACATTTAGCATGTTCATGTGCTTGTCCTTCAGACAAGTAAATCGGTCATTCACTTGTCAAGAGTAAAAAATTTGCTAGTCCAGATAATGCTGCATGTGAAACAATTTTTTTTTTATATAGTACATCCTGGCTAGTGTCTGTTGCACATGGCTTGGGAGAAAGTCCAGGGCTGTTTTTTAGCCCCAGTCTGTCCCTGATTGAACGTGTCGGAAAGAAATGGTTTTCGATTGTACTGTTGATACGAGAATCGCTGCTCGTTTAGTTACACGCGCATGCTCAGGATTAGCTGCTCGTGAGTTCATCAGTTCTCTCAGCAAAACATGTCTCAGTTCAAACTGTTGGAGTAGCAACATATAATTCAAGATATTAGTTTATTTCTAGTCGGAGGGACTATCACTAATGTCAGAAAGTGAGTAACTAAAGTAACTTGTGGGATCAGCGCTGATTTGAGCCACAAACCGTTTAGAACAATTCAGTCTGATCTGGTGAACTGGTTCGATCGGACATCACTAGAGTGATGATCCGATCGGGCTCAAAAGTGAAGATTAAATGGGTCGTGTTTGTGCCTTTCCGAATTGTGGCAACAGAATGTGAAAATTTGTAGCGAACACTTTGACATGGATGACTAACTTACACAGACACAACACAGACACACAGCGTGCCGGTTTAAGAAAAATGTCATTCCGTGGTCGAAGACGGGTGCAACCACTGTGGAGGTAATGTAAACTTTATCCTTCCATTTGGGCACACACGGCTTGAGGAAAGATGTGCAGTAATAAAATAATCATGCTTTACACACACAACGCTCTACCCCACTGGACTATTTGCCTTTTTTCCCACGGGACTTCAGCGCGAGAATACAGCTAACTTTAGCCGTCTAAAACACTATTTAGGTGAATTTAAACAATGGCTAAGAGGCTAAACGCATCTCATTGTCATGTAAGGGCCCTGTTCATGTTGGACAGACATTTTAAATGCATTTTATGTCTGCTAAGAGGCACAAAGACACCCTTTGCTTTTTTGCCCCCATAATTGCTGTTTAGCTGAGTGGGGGCTTTGGGCATGAACTGTAATAGCTGTGATGCAAGAACCAATTCGGTTCATTTTTTTCTATTGAGTGTACTCACCAGAGTATAACAATCAAGATAAACTTAAAAATTTGCCAGAGTTGTCCTTTAATGAGTGAGTCATTGAGTCGATTCATTCAGACGTCTGATTCATTCAAGAATGAGGCAGTCGTTTACAAAACAGGTCATTGAATTTTTGATTCAACCGATTCTTTCAAACACTGAATCATTCAGTAACACACACACCGTTTCTTTGAGACACATTAAGGTTCTGCTGTTTGGAACTTTGTTGCTTTGAATCTTTGTTTGGAACTATCTTAACTGCTGAAATAGAACAAAAACCCTCAATATTGCATCTAATATGTAAGTGACTAAATGTTAATTAATTGTCATATGAGATCAGTCATTTTCAATCATGATGATATTCAGGAAAACAGCACATTTGGTTGTGTGATGTTGTTTAACTGTATTGTGTTATAAATATAAAAACTCCACATTTTGAATGCTTACTGCGATTTCTCTGTGTGAGCGGCGCTCATTTGTTTTGATTTCTCCTCGCGATGCGCGAGCGTCAACAGCGCGTTTTTATACTGTCAGTTCATTACATTATATATTATCCACTATCACTAAATTAATGCAGAATCATTCCTGCATTTTGGTGATTCGTTAGTTATTTTTTGTTACTTGCGTTTTAATCAGGCTCTTGTCCGTCGGGCAAGTAAAATTCTCTTTCACTTGTCCCTTCAAGAAATCCACTTGTCCCAGACAAGCATTAATGTCGAGCCCTGCTTAAATGCTTTTTTCCTTTATTTGTAGCACACTAGCTTATAGATAACAGTAAGGCTAACATATTCATAAAAGGCAATTCACTAATTCACACTTACATCAAATTAAATTAAATCATAAAATTATAGATTGACATCTAATAAGAATTTGTTAGAATCAAGTGAGGAGATGGGATGGTGGAGGGATGCTAAAATGAAAATGGTCAACGAAAGAAGGTAAATCTGCTGTATATATACACACCTCTTATTGTTGATTAGCTTGATGCGTTGATCTGAGCGCGCTCCACTTGTGTTTAATTAGGTTTAATTAAGCACGTGCTTTAAATAAAAACATTACAAAACTTGATTGAACTTTAGATTTCACTGTTTTTCTTTAAAGATAGATAGTATTACAGACACCCCACCTCTCCCAGGAGGTCCGGGAGTCTTAAGCATATTGTCTTTGACGCATACAAATTATATACAATATCCTGGAAATTGAGTGAGGCGAGATAGAAGCCCTTTTTCCACCTGGTATTAACATGCATTTCCAGTCACAAATGGTCAGCGCAGACACATTACCATTTTCACTTGGCAGCATCTCTCCCGTTTCTGATGTGACCTGTTTGCATTCGGATTTCCTACTATTTCTTCACACTACGCTATCACTTTTTGGCACATACATACTGGTGAATGAACAAACTGGTGTTATGCAGCTTATGAGAATGAACAATATAACATTCTGTAGTAATGTAATTTTCTGTAAAGCAGGGGGAGGGGGGTTGCAATCTAGCAGAAATTAGTTTTTGCAGGGTAGGATGTCTTCACAACCGCTTTGAATATTCACTGGCTATCTGAACATCGCCCTTGTCATCCAGTGGTTGGTTAATTATCCCATTCTGGGCTAAACATACTAAACATTTTGTAAGCGTTCGCGTTTTCAGTGGAAATCACACTAGAAATGGCTCCCCGTATCATGCTGTGAGAGTAGAAAGCAATTTATCATCAAAAGAATTACACACTTCTGCTTTAATTAAAGTGTCAGAATAACACTGGGTAACATTATACAATTAGAAAGAAAAAGAATACCAATATTAATATATGAAAACAGTTATTGCTGGGTTATTATTTCTATAGCCAATTAACATCCTCATAAATGACTCACATTTGGCCTCTGGTATGCTCGGATTTGGAAACCACACCAGCATTCCCAGATTATCCCTCTCTTGGCTTGCCTTTGCAACTTCTGGTGACAAAAAAGAGAGACATTAGTGGGTTAAACAAGAACACATGCATCTATTTTGATTCCAAACTAAACCTATTTTAACAGCAATTTTTCACTCAAAGGCCTTTTCCTACAAAGCTTTAATACATCCAAGCCAGAACGTTTTACATAGGTAAAGGGGAAATATTACATTTTAGAATTATTTAAATTAAATTATAATTATTATAAGATATTTATATGTGAAATATTTCTACTAATAATAAGAACGCTATTCAATGACACTAATCAGGTGCTCATTATCCTCACCTCAAGTTTCAAATATCAAAGTTTTTTCTTTCATCTACTGTTTCGTTTTAGTTTAAACACATTTATGACCTATAACTGACTGCTTTCAATGTAGGTTGCCAACTAGATAAATAATTAAATTATTATTATTGCTGAATATGAAGTGCACTAAACGGACAAACTATTCCAACAACGAATAGTGTTTGAGGCTATTACGCCATCCACCCTGTGCTGTCAAATAAGCTTCCAACACTCAAAAGTCACAAACCAGGATCATAGTCGGGAACAACTGCCTGATACTGCAGTCCAACTCGCATCCCGCCCGCACCTTCAGAGCGACAAAAGAACAATTGAGATGGACTGATTACATTCATCATAAGTGTATGAACTTGTGAAGAGGGACCGAGGCTACCACCGTGACTTACCATGCTCGTCATCACTTGAAGAACCCGAACTTCCTTCCTCCCATGAATTGTTACTGTTCCCATTTGAAGTAAAACTTTTGGTCGGATTATTTACTGAGTTTCTGCCCCTTCTTTTACCCGATATCTCAGCGGTGCCCTTCTCTAACATCGCAGGCATCTTGAAAGCGAAACGCAAAAGAGCTTGAAGGAACTTGGGCTCGCTGACTGCTCGCTATAGCTAAGCTAACTCAGCTCAACTGCTCTGATCTGAAACAAATAACACCGTCCTGCACTAATGCAAACTCCCCAAACTGGCTATATTGAGCTACGAAGGCTTAAACATGTGCATCGAATACATAATATTTCCCACAGTCGTGATAATAAGTGAAGTTTGGCTTTGGATGGCGATAAAAGCACATACGGCTGCAGTGCTAGCAGTGAGGCTGCTCTAGCGTTAGCTCTCTCTCTCTCTCTCTCTCTCTCTCTCTCTCTCTCTCTCTCTCTCTCTCTCTCTCTCTCTCTCTCTCTCTCTCTCTCTCTCTGATTGACCTGCTTTAGCTAACGTCAGTTCCTCTTCAAATAAGAAATTGTTCAAACTTCTTCTGCATATAACGACAAACGAAATGATTTCTCCCAGTCCAAGCGTCAAAGTAGGGTTTGTCTAGAAAACATCGATGAGCACCAAAAGCAACTCTAGATAGAAGCATCATCAGCTCACACTTTTTACTTATAGACTAGTTCAGTGAAAACAATGCTTCCTTAATGAATGCATCCAGACATCAGGTATCAGCCTCTATAGCTAAACAGTTTACATTTATTTTTTAAAATAAGTAGCCTGTCTATATTTAAGTGGTATTGCTTAATTCTTAATTACCAGTAATAATTAGTTTCATAACCACCATAGGCATTGCAATGCCCAATATTTGATATTCTTGAACATTTGCTTTAATCTGCTCCATTACATAGGCTACTGCTCTGCTTCATAATACTCACGATTCAAAAAACTCAAACTGGGAGACTTATCATTCATATATTTAAACTAGAGCATGCGTGGCTTTTACTCAATTGTGTTGTTTTTTGTTTTTACATTTTTTGGGCAAAAGAAAAACCCTAAAAAGTGACAGTCATGTGCACATTAAATAATTCACCTAAAAATTAACATTGTCATTATAGTTTCTTAAATTTACTTTCATTCACTTTATACTTTTATTACATTTTGTTACTTTTAGAACCGGAACGGACCCCCACTTTTCAAGGCATGGTGTTTTAATAGCAACTTATTATACTACATGTATGAGACACTAGATAAAAATTGTTAGACTAACAACTGAAATGAAATTGCCTTAAAAATACAGGTGTGTTTATTCCAGACTAGCACACCTGACCTGCAAATTATTTTGTGTATAATAACATTTTAACATCTTAAAATTGATCAACAGTAATTGTGTTTGCAGTAATATACAGTATTGTTAGACAGGTTATTATATATGTAATAAAATCTAAATCTGATAATTTCTCATAATCTCAGAACCAGATTTACCTCATGTTGTGACAAAATGTTTCCAACAATACCCCACCCCCACTCGGTACAACATATCACAGAGTATATTGTAGATGTCGGGCAGAATCCTAATTTGTCTAAAAACACTGCATTAACAATGTTAATGTTGTGGCTTTGTGGTCAGACACATGCATGTGCCATTAAATTAATAACGTTCTACAAAAATCAAAAAAGAGTTACATGGTGTTTGACCAGTGAATTTCGAAAATACATGTTTGATCCATCATTTTACAGGTTATAAAGATAATTGTATGTGGGCACAAATTTATTTTGGCCAAACCCCACTGTTATAAAAGAGGAAGAGCTTTGCACAGACTATTTAAAGGTGCAGTAAGCGATTTCTGAGAAATGCTGTTGATATTTGAAATCATCAAAACAAACACGCCCCTACCCAAAATGATTGCACCCTTACTTTTATAGCCTCCCCCCCCAAATACACAAACACAATATGCAACACAGGCACCTCCTCCCCAATGAATATGCCCTTACTGCTGATTGGCTACAAATGTGTTGTGGTACTCAATCAGATTCACTTTCAAGCATAGTTTATTTGTCAGCAGTTTTTGGTAAGTCGCATAAAAAATAAAAAAAATCATTGGCACAGTTGATTTTTTGGGGGCTAATAAAAAAAAAAAAGGTTGCTTGTAAGGGAAATGTACATGTATGGTCGATGTTTTCTCCAACACATTGAGTTACACTGTCTGCTCACAGCTAATAGCTATCAGTGCAATAATACCTCCTCCCCCTCAGTAGAGAAAATTGTGATTAACGTTGCAGGCATGTGATGTTGTAAATGCAAACAATGTTAGTTAGTTAGTAGACGTTAATAGACACAAGTACATTTTCACTGCCACCAACAGAGATGAGATGGAGAGGAAACATGATATGATGGACGGTTCAGGGCGGAGAGGGACCTAATTGATTTTTTTAAAATATTTTATTAATGCATTCATCATTACAGGCCAAACCTATTCTGCTCACAGGTCAGAGGATAGTGCGTGCCATTCTACTTTATTGTAATTTGAAGATATTTGTAAAAATATTTTTTGTTTTTTCGCTTGCAAACTCAGAGTGGTTTAATATGTCATTTATTATGTTGCAGGCCAATTTATTTATAATAAATAATTAATAATAAAGTGTTTCTCGGCAATAACTTACTGCAACTTTGAAATGGTAGTCTCAATGAAAAATGCTGCCACTGGCACGGAGCAGAGCGAGTGTTCTCAGTTCATTTCTATGGAGGTGCGTGTCAACTGGCTATGAGTTGAGCTTCACACTCGCACGTCAGCGTGAAGCTCAACTCATAGCCAGTTGACATGCACTGTAAGACACTCTTCTAAGCTCTTCGAATATAAAACTTCAGCCTTTTAATGTTTTTTGAGTAAAGAAAATGCTGTACTTATTCAAAGAACCAGTTCCTTATTTACTCTTGCTATATAACCTATGCAAACAAGCAGAGTCGGTCCAAATATCATGCTACTCCATTCCTGAGGCAGGGAGGGTGGAGTTATGAGTTTTGGCAGACATATTGAGGAGATACAAGATTCCAGTCACAATTTAAACTCATTTTAATAAGTTTCATTGGTTAAATATTTGCAAAACCCACAGACAGACATATGGAGACCATAATGATTTATGAAAAAAAAAAATATATATATATATTATATATTATATAATAATAGGGCTTGACATTAACTTTTTTTGCTCACCAGCCACTGTGGCTAGTAGTTTTCCAAAGTTACTAAAAAGAAAAAAAAGAAAAAAGCAATCACAATACTTATCCGCTAGATGGCGCACATGCTCTCCAACACACACCTCAGTCCCCCTTTGATAAGGCTCCACTGTTGTTCCTTTAGTTTATTTTAGACATTCCCATAGTCTGGAGTTCTAAGCCTGGTTATAGCCCAGTTTTATACATATATTTTTTTTAAAACTTTGACATAGCTTACTTTTGCCTTTGACTGCTTCCAAAAGAAAGAAAAAAAGGAAATATTGTGCATATTTCTATAATTAGCCTAATATAACTAACGGTAGAAAAACAACAATACTTAATCGTGCTCTATAAAAATAATAACAAACTTTTTTCTCAGACTAGCATGATAAACAGATCGGAGCGCATGGCTCGACCTGTGAAATATTATGTAATGGGAGTCGTGCTGAATGTACTGAATGCGCGGGGGTCACTCGATATGGCCCAAACATACGCACACACGCCTTCTACACTAATAGGTTGGAGGCACTTTGCACCCTCGTGACGTGCGTTAGCATCCAATGGCAAAGAGCGCAGCGATATGCGCAAAACTAACATGAGCTGCCCAGCATATATAAACTCTCGGTTGACTTTGTATTGGGGTTTGAAGGCGGGTGAACGGTTTTAGACTCTATCGTACAAAGTTACATTTTATATTCTGACAGATGTTACATTAGCAGCTCTGGCTGCATTGAACACCAAGAGAAAGGCCGTTAAATCTAAATAGCCCCCTTAAAACGTGTATAACGGCGGAAATCACAATGCCTTTGGATCTGGGGATGTACGAGAGTCGCGCGGATTATAAATCCCCGAAACAATGCCAAAAAACCTCATTTGCATTTTATCAGGCTGTACGGGACCTGTTGCCAGTGTGGGTCCTGGAGGACATGCGGACAATGGAGGTGTTTCATTGGGAAGAGGACGGACAGGCGTGCGCGTTCTCCCCGTCTGAGGCGTTTCTGTACGCGCTGGTACATGATCACCAGCAATACGCGCGCTATTTACTCAACAGGTTCTCCACCCGCGCGCTGGAGATGTGCAGCAGAAGTTTCTGCTGCTGCCAGGCATCCAACACACCGCACCTGACCATAGCGGTCCGCTACAACCGCATAAACATCCTGAAAATGATTATGGACACCATTAAAGAGTTCACAGACTGCGAGAGGCGCAGCTACTTGAACCGTCACGGATGCGTCCATACCGACGGCAGCAAGACCGCGCTGCATCTCTCTTGTGATTTGGTGCGTCCTGAGTGCTTGATTCTGTTGCTGGGTCACGGCGCTTGTCCTTACGCGACGGACCTGAATGGGAACACCCCCCTGGACTGTTTGCTCGGACAGATTTGTCAGAGTGACTTTGACATGCGGACGAAGCGCGTCTGCCTCGGCTACCTCATTTTATTCATGCCCACCTTTCGCTTCCAGATGAAGAGACAGTTGCAGGACAATGCCGACGTGTGGAGGGGTCTTATAGGAGAGCAGGCCTTCCAGTTGCTCTCAGGGTCATCACCTCCTTCACTGTTCGTTCAGGCCATGCAGAAGCTCAGCCAGTCCATTCCCAAAGAGCAACTGGACTCGCTGCCTGACTTCTTGAAACCCCTGGATTTTAGACTGGATCAAGCTTAATGTTATAAAGCACATCGTTTTACTCCATTGACTCTTGAAATATTCAGGTTTAAAAGTGTGTATGTGGCAAGCTCTGTAAATATGTGAATAGTTTGGTGTTGTACATTAGGATACACTTGCGTTGTGAAAGACACTGTAAAATGATTAAATATATATATTTTTTCAGTTGTTGCCTTGGAGCCTCTTGTTTCAGATTTAGTTCATTCAAGATGCATTCTGGGTCTTCCTCTCTGTCTTAAACATAAACAGTGAAAAGTTTTGGACACAATTACTCATCTTTAATATTAATATTTACCTTGATTTAGGATAACTTAAACTTTAAAAATAGCACTATTTAAAATAATCACAGAAGCCAAAAATGTTAAACAAATCAAAACATATGACATTATTCAAAGCCATTTACTGCACCTTCTGCATGGGCCATTCTGTCAAACTTTTTCTCAACTATTTTTGAACTCATCCACTTGAAAAAAACAGCACACACACACACACACACACACACACACACACACACACACACACACACACACACACACACACACACACACACACACACACACACACACACACACACACACACACACACACATAGTGTTTCCATGTTTTATAGGGACTTTCCATAGGCGTAATGGATTTCAAGGACAAGGATTTTGGATATTGCCATCTTTGTGGGGACATTTTGTCCCCATAATGTAGGGATTACACACACACACACACACACACACACACACACACACACACACACACACACACACACACACACACACACACACACACACACACACACACACACACAAAACAAGTTTTGCTGTGTAAATGAATATTAATTCACATTTTACTGTGCATTTATATTTTGATTTCAAGCATTTAAACACAAACATTTTGTAAAATACTACAATTTAAAACAAAAGCTGTATTTTCAGCATCATTCCTCCAGTCTTCAGTGTCACATGATCCTTATATGCTAATTTATTATCAACATTGAAAGCACATTTGTGCTGCTTAATCATTTTGTGAAAACAATTTCTTTCAGGAGATGTGGTCTCCACTAGACCCCTAAAGGTGTGCTGTGCTATCTGGCACCAAGATGTTAGCAGCAGTTCATTTAAGTCCTGTAAGTTGTGAGGTGGGGCCTCCATGAATCGGACTTGTTTGTTCAGCACATCCCACAGTTTCTCAATTGGATTGAGATCTGGAGGCCAAATCAACACCTCAAACTCTCCTTTTTTCATTTTCCCTAATATCGCTCCATCTCTCCTTCGTGTTTGGAAGAACTTTTCTGGTGCTATTTTTTTCAGATCCCACAGATGCTTGATTGGATTGAGATCTGGGGAATTTGGAGGCCAAGTCAACACCTCAAATTCGTTGTTGTGCTCCTCCAACCATTGCTGAACCATTTTTGCTTTGCAGCAGGGCGCATTATCCTGCTAAAAGAGGCCACAGCCACCAGGGCATACTGTTTCCATGAAAGGGTGTACATGGTTTGCTGCAACAATGCTTTGGTAGGTGGTACATGTTAAAGTAGAACCCAAGGTTTCCCAGCAGAACATTGTCCAAAAGCATCACACTGCCTCCGTCGGCTTGCCTTTTCCCATAGTGCATCCTGGTGCCATGTGTTCCCCAGGTAAGTGATGCACACATACCCAGTCATCCATGTGATGTAAAAGTAAATTTGATTCATCAAACCAGGCCATCTTCTTCCATTACGCCGTGGTCCAGTTCTGATGCTCACATGCCCACTGTTGGTGCTTTCGATGGTGAACTGGGGTCAGCATGGGCAGCCTGACTGGTCTGTGGCTACGCAGTACCATATGCAACAAACTGCAATGCATTGTGAATACCGACAACGTTCTATCAGAAATTAATTATGCCTTTAAAAATTACATCTTTAATTATCAGCACTAACTTCTTGAGCAATTTGAGCTACAGTAGCTCATAAGTTTGATTGGCTCACACAGGCCAGCCTTCATTCCCTACGAGCATCAATGAGACCATGTCGCCGGTTCACCACTGTTCCTTCCTTGGACCACTTTTTACAGATTCTGACCACTGCAGAATGGGAGCACCCCACAAGAGCTGCAGTTTTGGAGATACTCGGACCCAGTCACCTAGCCATCATTATTTGGCCCTTGTCAAACTCGCTTCAATCCTTATACTTGCCGCAATTCATTTTTTTCATTTGCTGCCTAATACCCACTAACAGGTGCAGTGGTCATAATGTTATGCATGATCAATGTATATATCTGAACTTTTTTGATCAATTATAGTGTAAATTCAAGTGCATCCAAGCATTTGTTAGTGTACATAATCTGTAATATCATAATATTGCAATTAAATCACAACATGCAGAGAAACTTATTGTAAACATTTTATTTGGAAGTTTGTCATGACTAAGCATGGAGCAAAGACCGCAGAGTTTAAGTCATAGTTTAATATGAGTTCACATTTAGCTGCATCACCACTTAAACCTCACTGGCTTAGCATTACATGTCCAGTGTACCACATTTATCACTTTAATCTGACTTACAATATGGTCTAAGTGCAGAACTGAAACTAGTGGGGCAGAATGGGCCAAAAATGGCAAATGTAAGTCATGTACATAGCAAAAACAACTTGCTGCGATGCTTACATGGTCATTTCAATCTAACTGCATATGATGCATTACTGAAGTGTCAAAATCTCAAAAGGAAAGACTTCACAGTCAGACAATAAAGAGAGGAGACGAAAAGAAACATCAGACCTAGCACTGAATTAATATTTAGTTATCTATGCTAGATGCTCATCAAGATGCGTTCTTTATATGGACATATATGAGGAATGCTTGTCTAGCATTATTATATTGTTTTCATACCAGACTATGATAGATTCTATCAACCAAGTAGTAAGTTCAAATAGTTTTTCTGTTTTAAGAGTTAAAAGTCAAACCGTCCTTTTAAAATACCTCACATAAAACTGCAACACATCACTACAGTGTAGGCAGAGGTAAGTCCTGCTCTCTATACGACTCACAGATATGTGCCAAATGCTACCATTATTTTACTCCTGTCCAGAATTTAACAAGGTACAAGTGTATTTACAGATAAAGCTGAATCCCTTAACTTCCTCAACTGACGCAAACATAAACCTAATTCTTTTTGTCCTGACCAAAAACAAAACAACACCCTGCCTTTCCAAATGCCCTCTTGTTTGTTAGTCTAAGTTACATTGTGATATATTCCTGGACCTATATGTTGTGTGTTTAATGAAATGACTTTAGATATTTACATAATCTGTACTTTCTAAAGCAGTAGACTACAGCTACAGCATAAACAGATTCACATTAAATATTTCCCTATGTAGTAAGCAAAGTGCATTAGGATACACTACCATTCAAAAGTTTGGGGTTAATAAGATTTTTTTTTTTAAATGTTCACGTCTCTTATACTCACCAAGGCTGCCTTTATTTAATCAAAATACAGTAAAAAAAATGTGAAATATTATTGCAAATTATTATTATTTTTGATTGCAATGTATTAAAATGTAATGTATTCCTGTGTGATGACAAAGATACATTTTCAGTAGCCATTAACTCTAGTCTTCAGCATCACATGATCCTTCAGAAATCATTCTAATACACTGATTTGGTGCACAAGAAACATTTCTTATTATTTGCTGTTTAATATATTTCAAATTAATTGGAGAAAAAAAAGTAATTTATTATAGCTTTTGATCAATTAAATGCCTCCTTCCTGAATAAAAGTATTAATTTCATTTAAAAAATAAAATAAAAAAACTGATCCCAAACTTTTGAATGGTATAATGAAGCCTCATTCTTAAATCGATACAAGTAACAAAAAAACAGCTCTAACTGTGCATGTGGATATCAAAACTTAATGCATAATATGCTGAATAAAACAAAATGGGAAAACATTTTCAGGTCACAAGGTGCAAATGGCATTTAAAAAAACAACACACACCCTTAGGTAGGAGTGTAATATACTCATACTGTAAGTACTTGAACGATACGAGGGTAAACGAATGATGACAGAATTTTCATTTTTTCAAGTGAACTACTCCTTTAAGATGAAATGAGTAAAGTGCCTAGAAAGAAATTTCACAGAACAGTGATTCTGGGATGCTTTGACACAATTTGGCATCTAAATCACCTCCCACTCTTCCTCCAGCTCCTCTCCACTCAGAGAACCCGTGTTGACATGGTTTTTGCTCCTATTGTTTTGCAGAGTCTTAGTAAGACGCTGGTTAAGAGCACCATTAGGAGAAACTGCCCACAGTTCATCCATCGGGGTCACTGCAAAAAGGTTGCTTGCTAAGTTACCATGTATATGTGCAGGTGTTCATTTTATCATTAAATCAATTCTGAACACTCACCTGCGAGCCAGCTGACCAGTCCTGGGATCTTCTTCCAGTAGTCTCCAGCAGGGTTTTTCTCTGTAATGCCGTATCGACGAGCCACTTCACCGTTAGAAAGGCGAACCCAGGCAGTCCTCATGCTTAAAACCAGCTGACTTGCCTGAAGTCCTAGAATTTGGAAAAAAAACAAACTCGAACCAATGACTATTCAAACAAGTTCCTGCTCTAATTAAACACCTATCAAAGTGAGTTGAACTCTGAATCAGGCAGACAGTCTCAATACAAGAATAATAAATACAGTGAATGTGATTATGTAATGAAGGTATACCAGGAATGTGCTCCCAGGCAGTCCCAACAGGCATCTCCTCAGTAATGCCCATGCGCACATGCACATTGCCTCTGTTATCCAGACCCCACAGCATGCGGTCATTAGAACTAGTCTGAATTTTCACCAGATGAAGCCCAGCAGGCTGCTCAAAGAGAACACGAGAGTAAAAAAAAACTGTATAAGGCTGGTGAAATAATGACATGGTGTATTCCAAAGGCTAAATAATCCCTCACAGGTCATGGTAGGAACTGTTCATAAAAATAAATAAAAATATTACTGTAAATAAGAAATTTAGTATGGAACTAGTATTCGACTGGTCAGCTATAAACAAAGAGTGTTTTCCCCCCAAAATTTGGCACTTATTACACATTAATTATGATACTAGTTTCATACTAGTCACTAACAAAAGTTTGGAGTCAGCAAGATGTTTTAGTTTTTGAAAGAAGCCTCTTGTACACAACAAGGCTCATCCTTTGGCTATTGATACATTACAAAAATCAGGCATCACATTATGACCACTGACAGATGAAGTGAATAAAACTGATTATCTCTTCATCACGGCACTTGTTAGTGGGTGGGATACATTAGGCAGCAAGTGAACATTTTGTCTTCAATGTTGATGTTAGAAGCAGGAAAAATGGGCAAGCGTAAGGATTTGAATGAGTTTGACAAGGGCCAAATTGTGATGGCTAGACGCATGTGGTGGGTCAGAGCCTCTCCAAAATTGCAACTCTTGTGGGGTGTTCCTGGTCTGCAGTGGCCAGTATCTATCTAAAGTGATCCAAGGAAGAACAGTTGTGAACCGGCGACAGGGTCATGGCTTATTGATGCATGTGGGGAGTGAAGGCTGGTATTCTCCAGTCAAATAGACGAGCTACTGTAGCTCAAATTGCTCAAGAAGTTAATGCTGGTTCTGATAGAAAGGTGTCTAAATACACAGTGCATCGCAGTTTGTTGTGCATGGGGCTGCATAGCCGCAGACCAGTCAGGGTGTCCATGCTGACACCTGTCCATCATCGAAAGCGCCAACAGTGGGCATGTGAGCATGCTTTGCTCTGATGAATCACATTTTTAACAGTTACAACACGTGGTGTGTCCTCTTTCAGCAGGATAATGTACCCTGCCACAAAGCAAAAATGGCTCAGGAATGGTTTGAGGAGCACAACGAGTGTGAGGTGTTGACTTGGTCTCCAAATTCCCCAGATACCAATCCAATTGAGCATCTACAGTGGGATGTAGATGGGACAATAGCACACCTTCAGGGGACTAGTGCATGCCTCGATGGGTCAGGGCTGTTTTGGTAGCAAAAGGGGGACCAACACAATATTGGGAAGGTGGCCATAATGTTATGCCTGATCGGTGTATGATAATACTTATTCAGCAAATGCTTTTAAACCATTTAAGTGGAACAAGACTAAAGAGAATGACAGGGCACCAGAAGAAAAAAAGTTCTTATGCCCAAATTGTCGAGAATTCTCAGAAGAGCAGTCTTAAATGAGTTAAATAATTTAATGAGTCTTAAATTAATGCAAACAGTGCTTAATTACAGACAAAAATTGCAATTAATAAGTTAATTTGATAATAACAGCACTAATTTAATATATTTAACGCAGCACTAGGTAACTTTTTAACCTTCATAATATATTTTTTAAGACTCTTGTGATGATAAATCAACTTACAATAGGTTGAATGACACGTCTGCCATAGCCTGATGGGGTCTGTATCGTTTTTAATCGTACTTTTCAACTTCGGGTTTCGGGTAGTAACCCGAGAACAAAAAGAACTACAAAATTCGACAGCTTTACGGCATATACGTCACTTCCACCAACACCCACACTTCTTTAAATTAGGACGTGCGAGCCCAACTTTGTTCGTCGGATAATATAGTCATGTCCAAAGCGGGAGAGACAAATAAGAAAGAAAAGGTTTTGTTGGAGGAAAGCAATAAGAGGAAACGAAAAAGTGATGGGATTAAAGGCAGGACGAGGATCAAAATGTGACCAGCGTTTGCTCGTCGGCGTGAGCTGAAGGAGGCGCGCCCGACCGATGCTGGCCTGTTATGGTGATTACCTACCACTCAAACATTGAACTGAAGTATCATATAGATTCTGTAAAACGGTAACCAATAGACTACTATAATGACGCTGGCTTGTAAACGTGAGCATCGTGATTATTTGGCGTTTGAAAAAAATAAAACCCATGAAATTATATTCATATGACATGCTGAAACATGCCACTGACTGTAACGTTACCTGGGATGAAGACATTTCACACGCGACGCCAGAAGAACTCTGAACTCCTCTTGCAGTGTTCAGGGGAACTGTTAGTGCTGCACCGACCCGCGGCGCCACTTTTATGAAGTTATTTGGCCCGCACCGCACCACTGTATATATTTTTACAACCCGCCGCGCACCCGCGACCATTAAATAGACATACGGGGTCCGCGGGTTATGAGAAGACCCACGCAACACTAGTTCAGGGCTATCAGGGTTGTCATGTCAACAAATGCACGCGCGATGGCATCCGCTGTTGTAAGATGACAGATCTTACGACAGTAGTTGAGGACATTATTTTTTCCAAACTGTAGGGGGACCCCGAGAGCAAAAGTAGCCAAGTGCGGGTTTAAAAGGATAGTTCGTCAAAAAATTAAAATTCATTCATCATTTACTCATCAAGTTGTTTCAAACCTGTATAAGTTTCTTTGTTCTGCTGAACACAAAAGAAGATATTTTGAAGAATGTTTGTAACTAAATAAATCATGGACCCCATTGACTTCTATAGTATTTATTTTTTACTAATGTGGAAGTCAATGGGGTTCATCAACTGTTTGTTTACCCACATTCTTCAAAATATCTTATTTTGTGTTCAGCAGAACAAAGAAACTTGTACAGGTTTGAAACAACTGGATGATGAGTAAACGATGACAGAATTTTTATTTCTGGGTGAACTATTCTTTTAAAATGGAATTTATTCCTGTGATGCGAAATTTCCATCATTCCTCCAGTCTTCAGTGTCACATGATTCTCCAGAAAGAAATCATTCTAATATGCCAATTTGCTGCTCAAAAAACATTTATTTTTTCTTATTCATGTTGAAAACAGTTGTGCTGCTTAATATTTTTGTGAAAATAGTTTCTTTCAGGAATCTCTGGTGAATAGAAATGTCAAAAGAACAGCAGTTATTTGAAATTTAAAAGTTTTAACATTATAAATGTCTTTACTCTCACTTTTGATCCATTAAATGCATCTTTGCTGAATAGAAATATTAATTTCTTTCAAAAAACTAATCTCAAACTTTTGAACTGCATTTAAGTAATATACTATGTGCATATTAGTCTACATTACAGTGGGAATTTTGCAGCCAATAGTCATGTCAAATGCTTGTTTACCTGTTCAGGAGGTTCAATGCAGATCCACGCAGGGAGCATCATGCTGGGGTTCAACGGTTGCGTTCCAACCCGAAAATACACCATTCCATTAGCATCACATGCCCAAACATTCTGACTGCCACAAGACAAACTGAGAAACTTCACGTGCCCTGTGAGGAGAGAGTAAAAGAGAGATGTCACATGTCAACACGATATTCCAGTGAAATATGATTGGTACATGAGAGGTTCAGAGACTGAACATCCCATCCCATTAATATTTCCATAGACTGTGGGATTCTTACACTATCCAAAACCCAAATGAAATAGCATACCTTTTATCAATAAACCAATATGATTGATCATTCAGGTCTATAGCAAAAACAACATGGGATTAGTTACATGCAAAAGTTCTAAAATGTGCCAACCTAAAGTATGGGCAACATTTTTTAATACAAGTTTCATGTGTTGATTCATTTGTACTAGAAATATTCAGCCATAATAATTCATCTGAGGGCGACTGGTAAAATGGACTGTGACCTTGTGCAGTGTCCCTGGGATATGACATACATCATATCTAGCACCATTTCACTACTGTATACGTCAAGGACATCCAGCTATTTTTCTATTTGTGTCCAGAAAACAATGTCCTTCAGAAAGTAGCCTACATTCAGTAGTGCAATAATCTAGAACTGTACAGAGGTCTTGTCTGTGCACTATGATATGATAGAGAAACCTTGACATGACATTTACACGTCATGGCACGTAATGAGAGGCTTTGTGTTGAGGATTTTGATAGCAAATCTTAACATAACATGCGATACACTGGCACACATTCTCTCCTTGTGTTGTCCATCACACTTTCCATAACAGTATTCATTTCACTGTGTGATCACATATCTATGGCATGAAATAAATAATCACCATGTAAATGCAAAATGTATACTATATTGTTAAAAATTAAGATTTTAAATTAATGCATTTCAGCAAGGATGCATTATATATATCAAAGTAACAGTAAAAACCTGTATAATGTTACAAAAAAAAGACAAATAAATGCTGTTTTTAAAAAGATTAATCCTGGTTGCTAGAAAAAAAAATTAAATAGAACAATGTTTTCAACATTATTTAATAATAAGAAATTAGCTTTGAGCATATTGATTCCTGAAGGACCATGAAGAGTGGAGTAATGGCTGGTGAAAATGTCAATTTTGCCCTTTATAATACACCGCTCAGGCATAACATTATGACCGGTAAACAGGTAAAGTGAATAACACTGATCAAAGCATCTCCAAAACTGAAGATCTTGTGTGGTGCAGTGGTCAGTATCTATCAAAAGTGGTCCAAGAAAGGAACAATGGTGAACCGGCAACAGGCTGACAAGTGTGGTCTGAGCAATTTGAGCAACAGTAGCTCAAATTGCTCAGACCGCTCAAATTGCTCAGACCACACTTGTCAGCCTGTTAATGCTTGTAAGAAGTTAATGCTGGTTCTAACAGAAAGGTGTCAGTATACACAGTGCATCGCAGTTTGTTGGGTATGGGCTGCATAGCTGCAGGCGCAGACCAGTCAGTTGCCCATAATAACATCCATAATATCCACCACCGAAAGCGCCAATAGTGGGCATGTGAGCATCACAACTGAACCCCAGTGCATCACTTATCTGGGGAACACATGGCACCAGGATGCACTACGGGAAGAAGAAAAGCCGACGGAGGCAGTGTGATGCTTTTGGCAATGTTCTGCTGGGAAACCTTGGGTCCAGCTATCCATGTGGATCATACCACCTACCTAAGCATTGTTGCAGACCATATACACCCTTG